>NW_003852739.1:299543-309123 GCF_000181295.1 Otolemur garnettii
ATCAAACTCTCACTCTTCACTAATGATATGATCCTATATCTAGAAAATCCCAGGGACTCAACTACAAAACTCTTAGATGCAATCAAGGAATACAGCAGCATCTCAAGATACAAAATCAATAGAAATTAGTAGCTTTTATATATGACAGCAATAGTCAAGCTGAAAATATATTCAAGGACTCTATTCCTTTTACAGTAGTGCCAAGTAAGATGAAATATCTGGGATTTTACCAAATAAAGAATTTGAAAGATCTCTATAAAGAGAACTATGAAACTCCGAGAAAAGAAATAGCTGAAGTTGTTAACAGATGGAAAAACATACCATGCTCAAGGCTGGGAAGAATCAATATCGATAAAATATCCATACTACACAAAGCAATGTAGAGATTTAATGCAATCCTTATTAAAACACCATTGTCATACTTTAAAGAACTTGAAAAAATAGTACTTTGTTTTATATGGAATCAGAAAAAATCTCAAATAGGAAGTACATTACTCAGAAATAAGAACAAATCAGGAGGTACCACGTTACCAGACTTCAGGCTATACTACAAATCTAAATCGATCTAAACAGCATGGTACTGTCGCAAAAACAGAGAGGTAGATGTATGGAACAGAATAGAGTACCAAGAAATAAACCCAGCTACTTATTGTCATTTGATATTTTACAAACCTATCAAAAATATTCAGTGGGGGAAAGAATCCCTATTTAACAAACGGTGCTGAGCGAATTTGCTGGTGAACTGTAGAAGACTAAATCTGGACCCCCACCTTTCACTATTAATGAAAATTGATTCTCACTGGATAAAAAAATTAAAGTTAAGACATGATAGTATAAAAATACTAGAAGAGAGTGAAGGTAAAACACCTGAAGAAATTGGTCTGGGAGAATATTTTATGAGGAGGATACCACAGGCGATTGAAGCACCACCAAAAATATGTTTTTGGAGTCTGACCGAACTAAAAAGCTTTTGCACAGCCAAGAGCACAGTAAATAAAGCAAACAGACAACTTTTAGAGTGGGAGAAGATTTGTGCAGGTTATGCTTCCAATAAAGTTCTGATAACTAGAATCTACAGAGAACTTAAACTACCTAATAAGAAAAGAACAAATAGCCCCGTTTCTATGTGTGCAAGAAACTTGAACAGAAACTTCTCCAATGAAGCCTGGCGCATGGCCTACAAACACAAGAAAAAATGCTCATCACTCTTAATCATCAGAGAAATCCGAATCAAAACCAATTAGAGAAATCATCTAACTCCAGTAAGATTAGCCCACATCACAAAATCCCCAAACTACAGATGTCAGCATGGATCTGGAGAGAGGGGAACAATTCTACACTGCCAGTACGAATGCAAGCTAATACGACCTTTTTGGAAAGATGTTTGGAGAACACTCAAGAATTTAAAAGTAGACATGCCATTGGATTCTGCAATTCCTCTATAAGCTATATACTGAGATAATCAAAAATTATTTTACAACGCAGACATTTGCACCAGAATTTTCATTGCAGCCAAATTCATAATTGCCAACTCATGGAAACTGCCCAAGTGCCCATCAACCCATGAAAGGATTAACAAATTGTGGTATGTGTACACTATGGAATACAATACAGCCATAAAAAGATGGAGACTTTACATCTTTTATGTTTACCTAGATGGAGCTGGAACATAGTCTTCTCAGTAAAGTACCTCAAGAATGGAAAACAAAAAGTAACCAATTTGCTCGATACTACTGTCAATATATAATCACCTACACTTTCATATGAATGGCAAAACATAAGTATAGTCCAGAAAGTAGAAAGGAAGAAGAGAGAGAGGGGAGGGGACGGGGGATATGGGATAAAGGAGGGTATTTGGGAGGACCTCACTTAATGTGCATGATGCAATGGTACATTTCAAAGCTATTAAATATGAGAATAATTGTGATGGATGTGTTACTCAGTTCAATGTAAACATTTCATATTGTATATCAAAGTGGTACACTGAACCCCATAAATGCATCATTGTACCAAGTTATGATTTCATAAAAGAAGTTTAAAAAAGTGATAAAAAGGAAAGAACAACAGATGCCACAGAGATACAAGTGATTTTCTCTGAATACTACCAGAAACTCTATGCCCAGAAATTTGACAATGTGAAGGAAATGCATCAATATTTGGAATCATATCCTCTCCCTAGACTTAGCCAGGAAGAAATAGATCTCCTGAACAGACCAATTCCAAGCACTGAGATCAAAGAAACAATAAAAAAATCTTCCAGCAGCAACAACAACAACAAAATGCCCTGGCCCAGATGACTTCACACCAGAATTCTATCAAACTGTCAAAGAAGAGTTTATTCCCATACTGCACAAATTATTTCAAAAAATTGAGGAGTGAGGAATCTTCTCCACTACATTCTACGAAGCAAATATCAACCTGATACCAAAACTAGGAAAAGATTCAACTAAAAGAGGAGAAATTCAAACCAATTTCACTAAAGAATATGATGCAAAAATGCTCAAGAAAATCTAGCCAACAAATTACAGCTTATCATCAAAAAAGTCATACACCATGATCAAGCAAGTTTCATCCCTGGGATGCAAGGTTTGTTTAATATGTGCAAGTCCATAAACATCATTTCCTATATCAGCAGAAGCAAACAAAGACCATATGATCCTCTCAATTGATGCAGAAAAAGCATTAAATAAAATCTGTCATCTTTCTCTAATGAGAAAATAAAGAGGATATGCATAGATGGCACATTTCTTAAACTGATCAAAGCTATCTATGACAAACCCACAGCTAATATTTTACTGAATTGAGTAAAACTAAGGGACTTCTCACTTAGAACAGGAACCAGACAAGATTGTTCTCTATTGCCACTACTATTCAACATAGTGCTGGAAGATCTAGCCAATGTAATCAGGCAAGAGTAAGAAATAAAGGGCATCCAAATGAGAGCAGAGGAGGTCAAACTCTCACACTTTGCTGACAATATGATGTTATACTTAAAGAACCACAAGGACTCAACCACAAGACTCCTGGAAGTGATCTAAAGCCACAGTAATGTCTCTGGATTTAAAATCAACATTCACAAGTCAGTAGCCCTGTATATGCCAATAATAGCCGAGATGAGAGGCTAATTAAGGACATACCTCCCTTCATCACAGCTTCAAAGAAAATGGAATACCTCAGAATATACCTAACAAAAAAGGTGAAGGATCTCTATAAAGAAAATTATGAAATCTTTAGAAGGGAAATAGCAGAGGATATTACCAAATGGAAGAACATACCATGCTCATGGCTAGGAATAATCAACATTGTTAAAATATCTATACTTCCCAAAGCAATCTACAGATTCAATGCCATCCCTATTAAAATACCAACATCATAGACTTGGAAAAAATACTTCTGTGTTTTGTGCGCAACAAGAAAAAAACCTGCATAGCTAAGGCAATTCTTACTAATAAAAACAAATCCAGGGGCATCTGCATATTAAACTTTAGGCTGTATTACAAGGCCATAGTGGTCAAAAAAGCTTGGTTTTGTCAGAGAAAATAGAGACATATGACATCTGGAATTGAATAGAAAACCAGGATATGAAGCTAACATTTTATAGCCACCTAATCTTCAATAAACCAACCAAGAACATACACTGGGGGAAAGTATCCCTATTCAACAAATGGTGCTGGGAGAGGTGGATATCCACATGTAAAATAATAAAACTGGACCTACACCTTTCTCCACTGACAAACATTGATTTAAGATAGATAAAAGATCTAAATTGAAGGTATGAAACAATAAAAATCCTCAAAGAAAGCATAGGAAAAATATTTGAAGGTAGCAACCTGAGGAAAGACTTTATGAAGAAGACATCCATGGCAATTGCAACAACAACAAAAATAAACAAATGAGACTTAAACTAAAAAGTTTCTGTATGGCTAAGGAGACAACAACCAAAGCAAATAGACAACCTACACAATAGGAAAGGATATTTGTATATTTTGAATCAGACAAAAGCTTGAAAACTAGGATCTACAGAGAACTGAAATTAATCCACAGGAAAAGAGCAAATAATCCCAAATATCAATGGGCAGGAGAGATGAATAAAACCTTCTCTAAAGAAGACAGATGAATGGCTAAGAAGCATATGAAAAAATGCTCATCATCCCTAATTATTAGAGAAATGCAAATCAAAACCACCCTTGGATATCATCTAACCCCAGCAAGGATGTCCCCCATCACAAAATCTAAAAACTGCAGACGCTCGTGTGGATGTGGAGAGAAGGAAACACTTTTACACTGCTGATGGGAGTGCAAACTAGTAAAATATTTTTGGAAGGAAGTATGGAGTACCCTCAAAGAACTCAAGCTAGACCTCTCATTTGATCCTGCAATCCCATTAGTGGGCATCTACCGAGAAGGAAAAATTCCTTTACCATAAGGACACTTGGACAGGACTGTTTATCGCAGCTCAATTTGCAATCTCCAAATTGTGGAAATAGCCTAAATGCCCACCAACCCAGTAACGGATTAATTAGCTGTGGCATATGTATACCATGGAATACTATTCAACCATTAAAAAAGATGGGGACTTTGCATCCTTTGTATTAACCTAGATGGAAGTGGAACACTATTCATAGTAAAGCATCAGAAGAATAGAGAAACAAGAATCCTATGTACTCAATTCTCATATGAGGACAGTTGATACCCTAGTATATGGTGGAGTCGGGGGAAGGGAAGAGCAGAGAGAGGGAAGGAGAGAAGGGTGGTGGGTGGTCTCGGTGTGTGACACACCTTTTGGGGGCTGGTCACAATTATAAGAGGAGCTTTACCTAACAAATGCAATCAATGTAACCTGGTTATTTTTTATTCTCAGTGAATCCCCAATAATAATAATAAAAAGTAGAAATCTGATAGTCAACGACCTTACTTTTCTGGCTTGAAAAGTTTTAGCTGAAAGATCTGTGGTCATCCAGATATTTTTATCTTTGTAGATAATACTTTTCTTATGCCTGGATGCTTGAAGAATTTTCTCCTTCATTTTAACATTGGCAAAATTAATTACACTGTGTCTAGGAGATGCTTTGTTTGGATTGAGTTGTGCTGGGGTTCTGAAACTATTTAGTGTCTGAATTTCTATGTCCCTGACAATAATTGGGAAGTTCTCCACCATAACCTTGGTGTAGAGAATCTGTGCCTTTGTGTGCATTCTCTTCACCTTCAGGAATCCCTATAATTCATAAACTTGAGTTTTCGGAAATATTTCAGAACTCTCTCAGGGAAATAATCTGTTCATGTTCTTTTTTTTTTCTGCCTCTTTGAATGTTTGAGATAGTTCAAAAGTCTTGTCCGATTTTCTGAGATTCTTTCTTCTCCCTGCTCAAATTATTTCTGAGGGTTTCTACTGTGTTTTGAAGCTCCCTGAATGCCTTTTTTAATGCCTTAAGATCTTCTACATCTTTCCTCAATACGTCCATATCCTTGTTGTATTTTTATTTGAATTTCTTAATTTCTTGAGACTATTTCTGAACTTATTTTTTTTTGTTGTCTATTTCCATCTTTTCCTCCATTCTAATCATCTTATTCCATCCATATTATGAATTTTAGTTCTGATATTTCAGCAATTTCTCTGTGGATGGTAGAAAACCTTTGTGGGAGTTGATTGTCTCCAATTTTTTATGCTGCCAGAGTTCTGTTTATTCCTACCCATGAGTGTTTTCATCATCTTTTTAAAATATATTAATTATAATTTTTTAGTTGAAATTTAAGTTGTCTGCGAGTAGTTGTTGAGATATAATCTAATAGTGGACTGTGAGGAAGCACTGTACTTTCCTATTTGGCAATTAGATCTTGTGGGGATACTGACTTGGGAGGTTCCAGGAACCGGAGATAAGCACCCCTTCTTTTTTTTTTGGTGCATAATTTTTTTTTTAATTGAATGGTAACTATGTACATTAATGCACTTCTGGGGTACAGTGTGGGGTTTTCACATGCAATCCGAAATACTTCCATCAAACTGGTCAACACAGCCTTCATGTCATTTTCTCAGTTATTATTTTAAAACGTTCACATTCTACTCTTAGAAAGATTCACTTGTACCCCTATAAGATAAACCTCAGAAGTGATCCCTCCAAACCCCCTCCCTCCACTCATTCCCCCCTCCCTTCTCCCTCCCCCTTCCCCATATTCTTAGGCTATTTGGTTATAGCTTTCATATAAAAGGTATAAATTAGTTTCATAATAGGGGTGTGTACATTGGATACTTTTTCCTCCATTCTTGTGATACTTTGCTCAGAAGAACATTCTCCAGCTCCATCCATGTGAACATGAAGGATGTAAAGTCTCCATCCTTCTTAAAGCACCCCTTCTTTACTGAGCTGGAGCTTGTGTTTATGGCTTATCCCCTGCAGACTTGCAGATGTCTCTTGTCTTGGCTATAGCCAGAAATTTTGAGGGTCATTTTGGTGAGATAGCACAGCTTGGCTCTGTCTTGATGTTAACCTGCCATCTATCCAAACCTAAGGATTCACAATATTATACTGGAAGCACTGTTGGACAAAGATACAAATACCTAAAGCCCTGTCCCCACCTGGGATAACTGGAGGAGCATAATCTGCAGTCAGATCTGCTGAATTCACCCCTCACCATTGTAATGCCACTGCCACTCTAACACAGGCTGACAAGTGGTGAATCACCAGCCCCAGATAATAACTCCTTTGGGACAAGAATCTGTAGACAGCACTGTCCTAGAGTTCCAGTCAAAGTCAGTATGGCACTGGAACTGTCCTCCCTATAGAGCTTACATGACCACTTCCCAGCAGACAGCACTGTCTCTGAGTTCCAGTCAAAGTTGCTAAGGCCTTGGGCACTGCCCATCCAACAGAGCTCAGAGATTGGTCTGGAGAGCTGAAAACAGAAATCTATGGGCAGATCTGCCTCACAATTCCCAAGGATCTAGAGAAGGGTTTTTTCTCTTGGGAAAGAGAGAAAGGAATGTTTGCCCCTTTCCCTGCCAAAGTTAGAACTGTGACGCTTTTTTCAAGCTGCAGTTCTGAGGCCCACAGAATTTCTGGGCCTGTCAGTGAACTTGCCAAACACTCTGGCCTCAGTAGGGGGCAGTCCTCCAGGAAACTAAGATGGAGGAAGAGTGAGCTTTGTGTATGGGATTGTAGGAAAATATTTGGTCAATTTTGTGCCAGGTAAGATAGGGTGTAGGTAGGGCCTCACTGGTGAAGGAAGACAGGGACTTGGTGCCACTCTCCCACGGGGTAAGGTGAGAAGATTTTTGTTTCCTGCTTGCTCATGGGCTGCATAAAGGAAAGCCCTCCACAGAGCTCCCATTTGGGGTAGGGGTCTCTTATGCTTTTAGTGCTGGGCTCTCTACCTAGTATTTGTTGTCTTTATTCCTCTTTCTTATTCCTGCAGCTTGTCTCAGTCTGGATGATGTGCACTTCGCTTTCTTCTCTCTGTGCTCAGCTCCTCACGTTTGACTTTTCTGAGTCCACCTCAGTCCATCTCTCCCTCTGGACAGGAACCTGTGGGAAAAAACTGCTTCTATTTGGCCATATTGACTCCTCTCCCAATTTTTGTTCTTTAATAGATAAATTTAACCTTTCAGTTTTGTTATGATTCTAATGTCTTCTTTCTTTCTGTCTTTTTTCCCTGAACCTTATTTTGACTTTTTATTATTTTCTATATTTTACCATTCAGAGCATGTTGTCCATCTTGTCCAAAATCACACAACAAATGGTAGATCCTGGATTAGAATTCAGTAGTTTCTGAATATACATCCCACCCCTTTTTAAAAATATCAAGTTACTTTATAAGAATAGTGACTTCTCAGTGTTAGAATGAGGAACAGATGAATTTATGTTTGCAAATGTCCTAGCACAATGCCATAGTTATTTCTTATTTCTTTCCTTTCCTTATAATAGTATTTTGCCCTAGAACTACAACCTACAGTTTTAGAAGCCTCATTAAAGTACAGTCTAGTCATTGCTTTTCATTTTTCTTTCATATTCTTTCCTCAGCAGCGTTTTCAGCAATAGCATAACATATGAAAATTATAGGTAGGAAAGTAGTTTCTCACTGAATTATAAATTTCTTGTTCAGTATTGCCATATTTCATCAATTTAGAAATGCTTATTTATTCTTCTGAACATTGGTGAATTTTTTTATTTCCTGTCCCTACTTACTGACACTTTTTTCATTTCTTTCTATCTGAGGCACGAGCTCAATTCATCACTCACAGTAAAATAGTCATGGATTCTATTAGCTTATAGATCTCTAGTTCATCACAAATAGATATTTGCAAAGTCTTCATAAAGTACAAAGGGACATATGTAACTAAAATAAAAAAAAGACATAACCATACTTTTATATTGTATATTTCTGCTCTTTATAATCTCATTTAAAACTATAGTTTTGTGCCCTTTATAGCACTTGTTCAAAACTCTCTGAACACAGAACATGCTCATTAACTCTTACCAACATGAAGGTAGAAACAGCAGTGGTACTATCTGTACATTTCTCTTTTCCCTTTAATCTAATGGAAAAAAACAGTATTTAGCATAGTTTCTGGTACACGCTAGGCTCTCAATACATGATAATTCTTTTCTCTTATTTTCTAAGTAACTATATCCATGTAAAATTTCATAGCAGTGAGCTTAGGTGCTGATAATAGCTCCAGCTTTAGTGGGACCTATAAAAAGAGTCTTTGGTCAGATACATTATGTATATATCATATTTATGACTTATTGACTTATAGAATATTTTGATAAGTAGAGAATAGAAGTAATAATTTGGTTCAGTGTTTTCAATGTATAGGTAACAGTCCATGTTGTGGAGTCTTATATCTTGATCTAATTATCCCATTTCACTTGAGGCCAGTGATTCAACAGTCAGAAGACGACCCTCTCCTGCCTAACCACATTAAATTCTAAATGTTACTCAACTTCTTAACTTCTAGAACATTCCTTGTCTTTTCTCTAAACATTCATTGAATACTTGTGGTAATGTGATATAAAAGAAAGAAAAGAGGCTCTAGCCTTAAGAAACATATAACTTTGGGCATGGTAGGTAACTTCCTTGAGCATTTTATACTGTAAACATTTAATATAATAACACCCCTCTTTTGTGGTTGTTTTGAGCTCACATTTATAATGAAATCACAGAGTGTTAGCAGAAAATTCTAGTTTTCTCTTACTGCTGTTCTCCGTAAACTTCAGGCTTTTTCTTTTATTAAATCATAACTGTGTACATTAATGCAATCATGGGGTACAGTGTGGTGTTTTCATATACATTTTGAAATATGCTCATCAAACTGGTTAACGTAGCCTTCATGTCATTTTCTAAGTTACTGAGTTAAGACATTCATACTCTGCTTTTAGAAAGATTCACTTGTACCCTTGTAAGATAAACCATAGAGGTGACCCCACCAATCTTCCTCCCTCCCCCATCCACCTCCCTACCCTCCTCTTTCCCACCCCCCTTCCCATATTCTAAGGCTAGAATTAGGTTATAACATTCCTATGAAAACTATAAATTAGTTTCAAAATAGGGCTGTGTACATTGGATACTTTTTCTTCCATTCTTG
>NW_003852739.1:310512-315262 GCF_000181295.1 Otolemur garnettii
CTTTGTTAGGTAAACTCCCAAATATTTCATCTTCTTTGGCATTACTGTGAATGGAATAGAGTTTTTGACTGTTTTTTAAGCTTGGCTGCTGTTGTTATATATAAAGGCTACTGATTTATAAGTGTTGATTTTGTAACCTGAGACACTGCTGTATTCCACTTCAGGCTTTTTGACAATTTGTTTGGAGTGCTGTTTAGGGATTTAAATCTTGCTTTCTATCAGGTTATCTCAAAGGGGCAATTGTACTAAGGGTGAAAATCTTGAAGTATTGGAACAAGTGAACATGCCAATATTAGTGTAATATTGGTGGATGTAATAACAGGTAAGGATAGAGATGGGAAATAATAGATTCCTTATAAGAAGAATTATTGTAGTAAACATAACACCATACTTAAAGCCACTTATTGGCCTATTCTTCTATTTGTCACCTCATCTGTTTAAAACAGTGGTTCTCAAATTGTGTTCTGAGGCCTGAAGATCTCTGAGGCCACTTCGTGGAATCTGCAGTTTCCTTCATTGCTTTTCCATATACATATGAGATTGGATTTTCTTCACACATTTCAGCCAAATCACTGAATACAAAAGCAGATATGAAAACCAAGCTGTCTTCTATAAGCTACACATATAAGAGAAGTTACAAAAATGTAAAACAATGCCATCTTTTCTGCTATTTGTTTACAGTTCTTATAATATAGTCACTTTCAATGAAAATGTAATTTATGTTAGTATAGTAGGCTCATTATTAAGTGAATTAAGAAATAGATTTTTTAAAATTTCTTAGTTTTAATTTTTTATATAATAAATATTTATAATAAACCACATAAAATCATAAAAGTATTCAGGACTCCTTAATATTTTTAAGAGTAGAAATAGGTCCTGAGGCCAAAAATGTATTGAGAACTACTGTTGTAGATGACAGAAATTAGATTATAAATTGTAGTTCTCTTTCAAATTAATCTGTAATAGGAATCAACAAACTATTGCCCATAAGCCAAATGCAGATTTCCTCTTATTTTGTTAATACAGTTTTATTGGAACACAACCACACATGTGTTATATATTGTTTCCAGCTGCTTCTCTGATACAATTGCAGAACTGAGTTGTTGAGACAGAGCATATTGCTTCAAAATTTAAAATATTACTCTCTTCCCTCTTATAGCAAAAGTTGCTGATCCTGCTCTGTAATATAGAACAACTAAGTCCAATTATGTAAACTTCAGTGCTTTTACCTTATTTGATTCATTCAAATATTCCCATTACATATACTGGCCAAATCAATCTTGATGATCAATGGAAAGACAGATAATATAGCTATATTGCACAATAAATATTTATTGATAATTCGATGTGCTTGAGGTATAGTGCTAAGAAATGGGATAATGTTGAACAAAATCAATATTGTTTTATACTTATGGAGATTGTATCCTGTTTACTCAGGCTCATTTTTCCTTTGTTTAATAGGGCTAGAGCTCTCCTAACTTGAATAAACCATGGATTTATTAACCTTTGCCTAGAATAGAGACTTACACAACTGTCAGGCATATACAGCTTTTCTCATATTTTACAATAGCCCTTCAAATGAAAGTCTAAATGCTATCAAATTTGAATTTGAAGAACACATGACAATTAGATTCGGAGGGGACAAGATAGACACATAGACTAGGAGTATTCAACAGTGTTTAAAATTTAGTCAATAAGAATCTGTTATAAAACTTCTACATACCAGACACTGCCCTGATACAGGAGTCTCATTACTCTATGTCCACTAAGTAATTATTATGTATCATGTCATGGTTAGAAAAAAGAGATAATATTATTATTATAATATTGAGATATTACTATTTCTGAATTCTAGTACCTCAAAAATCTTATACATGGCCATAAAAAATATGGCTATGAGAATTTGTGATGCAGGCTATTTTCATTGAGATTAGGTTATATTTCAAGGTGGCCTTGATTTGCATTTTTCTGACGATTATCAGGGACAATGAGCATTTTTGCAAATGTTTATTAGCCATCCATCTGTCTTCACCAGAGAAGGTTCTGTTCATATCTCTTGCCCAGAGGTAGATAGGAATGTTTACTCTTTTTCTGTTGAATAATTTGAGCTTGCTTTAGATTCTAATTATCAATTCTTTGCCAGATTCATACTCTGCAAATATATTTTCCCATTGAAGGTTTTCTTTTTGCTTTACTTGTTGTGTCCCTAGCTGTGCAGAAGCTTTTCAGCTTAATTGTGTCCCATTTGTTAATTTTTCTTGTTGTGGCAATGGCCACTGAAGTCTGTCTCAAAGCTGCAGATGCTGGTGTGGATGTGGAAAGAAGGGAATACTTTTACTCTGTTGGCAGGGCTGCAAATTAATACAACCTTTTTGTAAGAAAGTATGGAGAATCCTCAAAGAACTCAAATTAGACTTCTCCTTTAATCCTTCAATCCCATTACTGGGCATCTACCCAGAAGAAAAATCATTTTATTATAAGGACATTTGTATTAGACTGATTGTGTTATTAGATTGCAGCTCAATTTTCAAGTGCCAAAATTTGGAACCAACCTAAATGACCACCAATCCAGGAATGAATTAACAAGCTATGGTCTGTGTATACCATAGAATACTAATAAGCCATTCAAATAGATGGTGATTTTAAATATTTTGTATTCACCTGGCTATAGTTGTGTCCTGGAACACATTTTTCTTAGTTAAATATTACAAGAATGAAGAAGCAAGAATCCAATGTACTCAATTCTAATATTAAGCCAGTAGATGATCTAATGCATACTCACATAAGTAAAAACCTCTAATCAATTCAATGGAGCAGGGAGAAGGAAGGGGGGATGGGACTGGGGGTTATTATATATGGCACACCTCTTGGAGGTGGGACACAACTATAAGAAAGACTTTACCTAACCAATGAAAACATTGTAACCTAATTCTTTGTACCCTCAATGAACTTGAAATAATAAAAAACAATACTTTAATTGAAAAAAACAAAAAGAAAACAGGATGGCCAGGCTAACTACTTTTTTTTTTTTCACTCAGTGCCCAGAATAAGAGGACAGTGATTTTACTTCATATCTCTTTTCTTGAATTTCAGAGGTGGGCTCTTGTTAAAGGAAAAATAATACAGCCAGAGCTATTTAGAGGTAGAAGTGTTTCAACTTGTTCAAATTTGAAGTTGATGGGCTGAAATGTTAAGTGGTTTGCCTAAGATAATATAGCTAGTTTGTGGATGACTGAGAACTACAGTCCCAGACATGGGCTTTTTTTATTGAGCCGCACTATTCTCTTTTTTCTAAAGTTTTTACTGTGAAGGAGACATGAATATTACATGTAATCTTCAGCTTTCCCAAAACGAAAACATAAAATTAAAATCCATTCACGATGAGATCATGTCTCTGAGTGGTTGAGAATAATTCTTTGATATAGTCATTCAGATGGGAATTTGATTACCAAAGCAATGACAAGGAGAGGCAAAGATAAGCTTTGTTTTAAGATTGAGATAATTGAGGTAAGAAAGGTGAGGCAAGTGCAGTCATATTACTGAAAAAAACATGAGCAAATGACCAGTAAACCAACTAGTAGTAAAACTGTCTTTTCATAATTGTAACTGGAGAAGCAGGTCAATTTGTGACACTTGGAAGTGTCTTAACATCCCCACATTTCAAGTTCCTTATATGTAAAAGTGAAGTTAAAAAGTTATACCTACTCCATGAGAGTATTGCACAAATTAGAGGTGATAATTATAAAATAATTAACTCAGTTCTTGGTATAAAGTAAGTATTCAATTAAAAGTATTATCACTAATGTGAATTAATTTTGTTGTGATGACTTTTATTGATCTAAACATAATTGGTTTAATATATACAGATATCTCAGCACTGTGGCACAATCCTGGTATTCTAAAAATTTCCTCACCTTCTTTTTATAAATGGAAAAGAAAACTTGCATCTCCATGAAAATATTGCAAGGGATCCCGAGGAGAGGGCTCACTGGCAAATGAATTCAACAATGTGGTCTCACTGCCAAATGGATGCAAATTCATATATCAACTTCTTGGCTTTTAAATGTAAGGGGAAATGATAAATTATGTGGGAACTTAGAAGTAAACAGCATGTGATATCCATGCTTCCTATTACAAGAACACATCATTACTTTTTTTCCTTTTGCCTTTGGAGTATAAACATTTCAATTTGTGCTACAGGACACAGACAAATAAAATCTGGTTAAGGATTGGTGATGGCAATTTTGGAATAGGCTTTTAGAGACTAGAATCACTTGCTCAATTCATAAACTCCCAGGTATGTATACAAGATCTGCTCTGCCGAACAATCATTTACTTATCCCCTGCCAAATCAATTAAGAGGCTCCAAGAGCCACATTTATCATAAACTTTGATAATTGAATAACTGGAAAAATAATCCACTGCCTCTTGTTTCAAGGCCCCCTGATACTCTAACAAACATTTGTTGAGTACTTATTAAGTGTCAGGTACTGAACTGGGAACAGGAAAATGATATGATCCAGTCTTTGTCCTTAAAGCAATCCATTAATTTCTTCATTCAAAAAATGTGTGTTAATTATCTGCTATGTACTTGATGCAGGTGATATAATAGTGAACAAAGTGGATAAAGTTCAGCCCTCAAGGATGTTTCAGTCAAATTGGAAAGACAGATTTAGTCAAGCAAGTCTATGGTTATAAACAAAAGTACACAGTATGAGTAGAGTGCTTTTTGTGCCCTGTGACTATGTAG
>NW_003852740.1:0-4309 GCF_000181295.1 Otolemur garnettii
GCACCGGCGTCCCCCAAGCTGACTCTCTTCTCCTCATGCCTGCAGCACAGTCAGCACAGAACAGCACTAGCCCTTTCCCCCTCCACTTCTCTCAAGGAGATGCCCCAGTATCAGGACTCCATAGGTAATAAACCTCCAGTTCTCGGAGTGGGTGGGTGGAGACTCCTTGGAATTCGGTGTGGCAGGTGGGGGATATATACAGATTTATACAGTTTTACAGTTTTATGTTTGGCCAGAGGGTGCTGTGGCACACTGGCAGGGGTAGGAGGTCCAGTTTTTAGGGGGTCTCTCCCATGGAATAGAATGGGAGGAAGTTTGAACTCTGCTCGCTTGTTTGCATGGAGTAAACTGCGCGAGTCCTTGTTGTGGGGGAGGGGACTCCCGTCTGCTTGGGGGTGGATTTTGTACCTTTTGGTTGTAATTTCGGGGTCGCAGCTCGCCTCAGGAAGGTTGAAGTGCACTCTTCAATCTTCTCTCTTGTCTCAGCTCCAAACCATCAGCTAATTTGGTAAGCTGCTGTCCTCTCAGCCTCCTTCTGGACGGGAGCTTCTGTAAAAAGCTGGCTGCAGTTCGCCATCTTGGCTCCGCCCCTGGAGCTAGCTTTCAACATAAATTTCAGTTCAGGGGGAGAGACAACCTCCAGAAGAACCCAAAGAAGCTAAAGGTGGGGAGTCGAGCTGAGAGAAGAGATAGATAAATGTACACCTTCCCCACCAAGGCAAACCATGACTTCAGGAAAACAAATTCCAGGTCGAGATTGAGCCCAAGTGGAATATTCTCCAGCTCCCATTGAGTGCCTGAGGCAGACAGGCTTCAACTATCTCTGCTGGCTGGCAACAAAGAGTGGTCACCGAGTGGAGAAAGCATTGACATTACTTGGACTCTGGCAGGCACAAAACCCTGATGAACTCATTGACATTACCTGGACTCCAGTAGGCACAAAACCCTGACTCACTAGCCTATTGGGCAGGCCTGGGTTATGGAGTCTGGGTTAACAGAGACTGGTAGTGGAGTCTCAGGTTACCAGAGTCCAGTGGCAAAGGGCAAGTAAGGAGGGGAAAGAGACATCAGCCTCCTTACTCCAAATTGTCTACTGAACAGGCCTTTCTGACTCCTCAGAGCATCAGAGTGAGCCACACTTGTACCACCAGTAGACTCCTATTATCTACTTGCTGGAGACTTTGTGATCTTTCCAACCAGAGAGTGGGTACTGATCAGGTCAATAGGTTTGGATCTCTTGATTTGGGCAAATGAACTGGTAGTCGAGGGAGAATCTCTGATGCTCTCTGGATTTTCTCAGGCCTAAATTGCCTTCAGGTGGAACATTCTACGGCTGTCACTGAGTGCTTGAGACAGTCAAGCCTCAGTTCCCTTTGCTGGTGGGGGTCAAAGAACAGTAACCGAGTGGAGCTGGCATTGGCTCTACTTTGATTCTGGCAAACACTAAGCCCTTCCACATTTGCTTATTGGGCAACTGGGTCACAGCCCTGTGGGGTCTCCAGTGACTGGGTGTGATGAAAGTACAAGGTGGGGTAGGAGGCATCACCCTCCCTAGAATATTTTATTTGCTGGGTAGGTCCCTCTGACCCCACAGAACACTGGAGCGAGTCATACCTGAGCTGCCAGAAGACCCCTGCTGTACAGTTGCCAGAGACCTCTTGAACTCCCCCACTTGAGACTTGGGTTGACTGGGACACTTGACTTAGATCATTTGAACTGGGTCAATCACCTGAGAACTATCTAAAGTGATACCCTAGGGGTGTGGCTGAGGGAAGGTGTGGTTTTCCTTTCCCAACTGTCGCCAGTGAGAGGAGGGGTGACATAATCACTGATATTTCTCCACAGCTGAGATCTTAACCCAGAGTAATTGATTTTCTAAGGTAGAACAGAGACCAGCTGAAAACAAGATAGACAAACGCAGTCCCCGAGCCTCTCAGACCATAGCATTATACGCATCCTTGGCAAAGCTCTAAGGGAAAAGGTACAGACACCAGTACCAGCCTTTGCCCAAAAAGGCTAGTTAAATACTACTCCTGGAGCCCCCAATCCAACTTCCTCTTACCTGCTCACCTAGCCAAACTGAGTAAATCCAACATGAAGTGGAGTCAGCAGAAAATCTCCAGTAGTACAAATAAGCAGAGTAGATCAACCCCCCCCAAGGAAGGATGTGGCAGAGGCATCTGAAGATCCAACCCATAAACAGATGGCAGAGATGACAGAAATCGAGTTCAGAATGTGGATAGTAAATAAGATTAATAGAATGGAAGAAAGAAAAGAGCTAGAACTTCAAGAAATTATTCAAAGAATGTCTCAAGAAATTATTCAAAATATGTCCCAAGAAATTATTCAAAAGTTGACTCAAGAATTCAACAATTTCAAAGATAAAATGATCAAAGATTTTAAAACTTTGAGGCAAGAGTCGTAACCCTCAAAGATTTCAAAAATACCATTGAATCATGGATCATCAGAGTTCCCTGGTTGGCCTCCATGCATCCGATAGCATCTTCCAAGAGTGAAAACTCCACACAGACATAGCCATAGTCGTAACCTGTGTTACGCTCCTTCAACTCCAAGTTCTTTACAGGCATGCCATCAGGAGTCTGAAAGGCATTAAGAATCTCTTCTTTTGTAACATTTTCAGGTACCCCACTTAGTCGAATAAGCCTTGTGGGTTTCTCCTCACTTGGGCCAGTTTTATAGTCTTGATCCTGAAGGCCCTGTTGGGCATCTCGGGCAGTTTCACCCTCTGGAAAAGACTTGCTCTGGCCATGGCCAAATATCTGGCTTCCTGGCAGCCTGTGATCCACATCACGGTACTCCATGCTTCTATAATCAGTATCTTGCTGGCCAAGAAAGTCCAGACCACCTTCTTCTTTAAACATACTAGCATCTGAATTCTGTTGTTTACCTCCAGAAAGCTGTGGCTCATCTTGGTCTTGAATTGGACTTTGGTTGTTCTGAAAGTCTGATGGAGACTCACCCTCACCCTCAAAGGCTACAACTTCTGTATCTCCTTCTCTTGTTTCTGAATACTTGAACTCTCCTTTCTGAATCACAAAAGCAGGTCTTTCTCTGGTATCATCATATGTGGAGTCTTCTCTCTTGTTCACATTCATACCAGCATGTTCTCTAACTTGTGTAGAGGGCTGAATGTAATACAAAATATTTGGATCCACAGGGGGCATCTCCCTATCTTTAAATTCCATACAAGGTCCCATTTCTCTACCCCTAAAATCCTGATCAGTTCTGGATTGGTGTCTACCTCTGAAATCTGAATGTGGTATATCCCTGTCCCTAAAGTCTAGATCAGTAGTACCTGAACCTCGGCCTCTAAAGTCTACCTGTGTTCCATCTTTGTCCCTGAAGTCCAAATCTGATAAATCTCTATTCCTGTAATCAGAAAGGGCATGATCTCTGGCCCTGAAATCCAAATCTGATAAATCCCTCCCCCTAAAATCTATACAGGATCCATCCCAACCTCTAAAATCTAAATCATAAGTGCCCCAGCCCCTGAAGTCAGATGAAGGAGCATCCCTACCTCTGAAGTCAACAGTGTGAGTATCCTTGTCTCCATAGTTCATGTGAGATGTCTCTCTACCTCTATAATCCGTAGAAGTACCATCCCCACCCCTATTGTCCATAGGTGGTCCTTCTCTATCCTGAAAATCCCCAGAATGTATGTCCCTACCCCTGAAGTCCAACTGTAATGAACCCCTACTCTGAAAATCAGAAGATGAAAAATCTCCTCCCCTGAAATCATGTCCAGGTCCCTCCCTTCCTCGATAGTCCCCATGTGGTCCATCTCTAGCTCCATAGCTGAAAGAACACTCCTCTACATTTGCAAAGGGAGGCCCCAAATGTCCCTGGAAATCAAAGGGAAGTGAATCTCTGCCAGGAAAGTTGCCAGAGTGTCTCTCCTGAGCATGGCACTTAAGGGGAGAAGGAGGATAATCCCTGTTCCACCCAGGAGCAAACGTTTCTTCCTGGCTCCCACAAAAGGTCCTCTTCTGTTAGCAGATTGAGAATCCCCCCACATTTCTTTCTATGTCAAGAGACTCCGATAAGTAGATTCTTGTTCTAACAAACACTGGTTATAGCAGTACCAAGGCAGCACAGCCCCCAAAGCCTGCTCCTCCTTCTTCTCAGCAGCCACCACCGACCTCAGGATGGCCATTTTATATTTGTGAAGGGTAATACCCAAAATGATGAGATTTCAATTATCAATATCTATGCACCCAACCAGAATGCACCTCAATTTATAAGAGATACTCTAACAGGCATGAGCAACTTGATCTCTCCCAGCTCTATC
>NW_003852740.1:5747-6848 GCF_000181295.1 Otolemur garnettii
AAACCCACAGCCAATATTGTAATCAATGGAGTTAAATTGAAATCATTTCCACTCAGATCAGGAACCAGGCAAGGGTGCCCATTGTCTCCATTGCTACTTAACATTGTAATGGAAGTTCTAGCTATTGCAATTCAGTAAGAAAAGGTGATTAAGGGTATCCACATAGGAACAGAAGAGGTTAAACTTTCACTTTTCGCAGATGATATGATTGTATATCTGGAAAACACCAGGGATTCAACTATAAAACTCTTAGAAATGATCAAGGAATACAGTGGCATATCAGGATACAAAATCAACACTCATAACTCTGTAGCTTTTATATATACCAACAGCAGTCAAGCTGAAAAAGCAATCAAGGCCTCTATCCCATTTAAAGTAGTGCCAAAGAAGATGAAATATTTGCGAGTATACTTAACAAAGGATGTGAAAGATCTCTATAGGAGAACTATGAAACGCTAAGAAAAGAAACAGCCAAAAATGTTAACGAATGAAAAAATATACTATGCTCATGGCTAAATGTCCATATTACTCAAAGCAACATACAATTTTAATGCAATACCCATTAAAGCCCCACTGTCATACTTTAAAGATCTTGAGAAAATAATATTTCGTTTTATATGGAATCAGAAAAAAACTCAAATAGCTAAGACATTACTCAGGAACAAAAACAAAGCAGGAGGAATCACGCTACCAGACCTCAGACTATACTATAAATTGATAGTGATCAAAATAGCACGGTACTGGCACAAAAACAGAGAAGTAGATGTATGGAACACAATAGAAAGCCAACAGACGAATCCAGCTACCTACCGTTACCTCATCTTTGACAAACCAATTAAAAACATTGAATGGGGAAAAGATTCCCTATTTAACAAATGGTGCTGGGCGAACTGGCTGGCGACCTGTAGAAGACTGAAACTGGATCCACACCTTTCACCATTAACTAAGATAGATTCTCACTGGATTAAGGACTTAAACTGAAGACATGAAACCATAAAAATACTAGAAGAAAGTGCAGGCAAAACACTTGGAGAAATCGGCCTGGCGAATTTTTTATGAGATGGACCCACGGGCAATTGAAGCAACATCAAAAATACACTA
>NW_003852740.1:8316-9793 GCF_000181295.1 Otolemur garnettii
CTCTGCAAGGAAACTTCCTAGTCATTAATGACTCGTCCTGTGCACAGCAGCCAGGACCGCTAGCCAGGCTATGTCTGTTGAAGTTAGATAAAATGAAACATTCTGCTTCCCATCTCACTGGCCACATGCCAAGCATGCACAACCAGCCCATCATCACAGCAGGAAATCCTGCTCAGCAGTACTGCTGTAATCAAGATTATTGTCCCCACCATGCAGGTGAGAAAACTGCAACATGGAGAGATAATAAAGTACTAAATCACACCCAGCTTGTGAGGCCAGACCAGGACTCTCTTCTGGGTTCTACCAGATCCAAGGCCTAGTTGCATCATGATGGCTAGTGCTTACAAAGGCGGGACTGCCTGCACTTGGATGCTGTAGCCACTCCTCTGTTACACACCATACCACATATACACACAACGCAACACGCAAACTGCACTAAACACACCACATACACACCACACCACATTACACACAATGCAACACGCAAACTGCACTAAGCACACCACATACACACCACACCATACACACCACACCACATTACACACAGCACACATACATACACCACACACTCCACTACACATACACTACATACACCACACACACACCCCACTACACACACATACACACCACACATACAACACACACACATCACTACACGCACACATCACATACACTACATACACCACATATACACCTAACTACACACACATATATAATGGTACACACACATACACACCACACATCCAACACACACACACCGCTACATGCACCATCACATACACTACATACACCACACATACACCCCACTACATACACACATACAATGCCGCCACACACACATACACACCACACATACAACACACACACATCACATACACACCCCACAACACACATACAATACCACACACATACACACCACACATAGGAACTGAACAAAGTTCATTGAAGAATTACCAGTTTAATACAGAATTACAAGGTCAGTATACACACCCTTTCTCCTGAGCTCATTTCAGTATTCTGTTTGTTCTTCTCATAAGCAGCTTAAATGACAGGTAAAGAGGACTAGACTTGTTCAAAACCTTGTATTGCCATATACCAACAGTGTGTTAGCTTTTCTCCTTGAATCACAATTTCCTTATCTAAAATGGTTGTGATTTAAAGTTAGTAATACTTACCTGAAGGAAAATGAATGGTGACTGTCCCCTCTCTTCTATGAGATAGAAGGAGAAATAATCAATTGGCAAATGGGCTCCACCATGCTCCCAAAAATGTGATATGTGAGCCAGGCTCAAGAATAAGTTCAGTACCCTTTACTGGTCACTCCAAGGTCACTGTTTCTATGTGGAGTAAAGTCAGTCATGTTGACAGGAGGAATAGGCTTTCTTGACATAGGACTGAATTCTGGTGTCTTGAGCAGACTATAAATACTCACTTTTGCTTTCTAGGTAATGAGTGATGCAAACTTAGAGTTCCCCAA
>NW_003852740.1:10923-19608 GCF_000181295.1 Otolemur garnettii
CAGGAAATATTAAATAAGTTATCAAATTGTAAGAGGCCTATACTGATGTTGGTAGCAACAAGGGCATATGAAATAAAGGCCTGGTTTCCATTTGTGGTTCTTATAGGTTATGTGACATTGACCAAAGTCCTTGTCCCTTCTGTACCCAGAAAAGACACTGATAAAACCAGAATTCCATCTAGATTCAGAATCAGCTCTTTTGAGACTTCAGTCCACAGAGTTCAAATATCTTTTCAGAGTCCAAATATGGTCATTGAGATCGGACAAACATGGTCTCTGTGTAAAACTTGCATGAGGCCATCATATAAAACCTTTCAAAACTATCTTGTGTGCTCAAATTTGCAAAAAAAGACAAAATTCCTGTCAAACACATTTTATATCTCCAAACAAAACCCATATTTTAAAAAGTGGGTTTCAGTTTTTTGCTATTCTTTTTTCTACATCTTAAGGTGCTAAGTTATTGATATCTGTTCTTTATTATGTTCTGATATAGATATTTACAGCTATTTACTCTCTAAATCCTGCTTTAGCTACCTTCTATACATTTTAGTATGCCATGTATTCATTTCATTCATCTTTAATTATTTTCTAATTTCTCTTTTTATTTCTTCCTTGATCCATTGGCTATTAGAGTCACTCAAGTTTCTCCAGAGAAACAGAATGAACTAGAGATTTTATATATATGAAATCTCATACCCTTGGCGTATCAGTGTCTCACAGCTGTGTTCGTGTTGACATGTGATAGGGTCTTGCTGAGTGGTGTTCATTATTGTTACTGCATGTTTTTGTGTGCTGTAGAATGATGGCTCTGATGGCCATTCCAGAAAGAGTTCCAAAATTGTTTTGAAGAATGGAGTAGGAGCTGATATCAGTGCACAGCTTCCCAAGGAAGTCCTCAAAGGTGGCCATAGGAATATTCAGGGATGAGGTATGCAGCACTTTTTCTAGGATGAGTTTGTGAACTGAATTTTCAGACTTCATGTGTGCCTCTGTGTGTGTGTTTATCTTCAAGGCATTGGATTTAGCAAAGATTTGTTGGATAGGGCACCAAAAGCCTTTGTCAAAATTATAAACTTATGTGCATCAAAAGACACAAAGGAGTGAAAGGCCATTTGTGGAAAGGGAAAAATATTTACAAATCACATATCTGAAAAGGGGTTAACATTCAGAATACTATCTATATAAAGAATCCCTACAACTCAACAACAAAATAATACAAGCCAATTTTAAGAAATAATTAAAGGGCTTGAATAGACATTTCTCCAAAATGTCAAAGAAGATATACAAATGGCCAATAACTACATGAAAATATCCTCAACATCACTAATCATTAGGAAATACAAATCAAAACCACAATGAGATACTGCCTCACACCAATTAAGATGATCACTACACCAACAAAAACAGAAAAGAACAATATTGGCCAGGATGTGCAGAAACTTGGAACCTTTGTATGCTATTGATGGGAATGCAAAAAACAGTATGGTAGTTCCTTAAAAATTAAAAATAGGCTCAGTGCCTGTGGCTCAAACAGCTAGGGCACTGCCACACACACCTAAGGTGGTGAGTTTGAATCCAACCTGGGCCTGCCAAACAACAATGATGGCTGCGGCCAAAAAATAGCTGGGCATTGTGGGGTGGGGATGGGGGGCCTGTATTCCAGCTACTTGGGAGGCAGAGGCAGGAGAATTGCTTGAGCCCAGGAGTTGGCCTCAGACAAAGCTCTGTCCCAGAAATAAAACACACAATAAAATAGAACAAAACAGACCAGGGGTAAGAAAGGAGGGATATCTTGATTGTCATTTGAGAGATTTGTGAGGGAAAGATAATGAAGTAAATAAATATCTACCAGAAGAAAGAAAAAAGGATAGAGATATAAAAGAAAGGAAAAGAAGATGAAAAACAGTAACAAAGACAGAAATCTTGATATTAAAGAAAAGAAAAATGAAAAACTAAAAAGAAAACAAAATAAAAATTTCAAAAAAAAAATAAAGAAAAACATTTTTTAACATATATAACAATGCTTTGCCTGGGCACCAGGTGGTGTTCTGTAAAGAAAGAAAGAAAACAAAAACAAGATATATAGTGCAATACATTGTTTGGACACCAGGTGGCATTCCTGGCTAGGAGATGTACAACATGGCGTTTCTGCCCTGTAGGATGGGAGGGGGGGGAGCACCATATAATTGCTGAGGAGACCCAGGCCTGTCTTCCTGATGTATTTGCCCTCAATTGGAGCTTGGTAACTTTACTAGAATTAAATTTACAGCAGGGTTGGGAGCTTGAAGCTCATGCCAGACTTCTTAGGAGGCAGCCTTGACCTCCCAAACGATGCTCCCTGGCCACAAAGTGGCTTTTCCATGGCAGTGGGAGCTGCCCAACTCACCCCAAGGATGGCTGCCTGAGTTTAGCAAGTGCCAGAGCCAGCTGGGTACTACGACCCTGCTGGTTGGTCCTCCCAGCAGCCATCCCACAGTGGCAGTGCCTGCTGGTAGGGCTGCTGATGTGAGTTGATGGTGATTTAATCTCCCTACCTGGAGCTGTTTAAGTTCACTTGCACAAGCCCTTCCAAGGCAGCTCTCGGGAACACCCTACTCCAAAAAAAATTGCAGGACAGGTCTCCCCTAACCCTAGCCCTCTACCAGAGGCCTGGCCACCCTCTGCTTACCCCCAGACACTCCTTCTGTGGTGTTCTTCCAGTGCTCCTTATCTCTTTCTTGGCTCCTGCAGTCCCTACTATCTCACTGTACTTCCAGAGTGATTCCCAGCAGGACACCCCAGCCAGAGGTGGTTGGAGTCCTCTCTCTTCTGTCTCACTGCAAGTGGCAGCCAAGGAGATGTCTCTAGTCTGCAGTCTTGGGCCTCCTCCGTCAAGGTGTAATTGTTTTATTCTAGTTTTTGTTCCTCCCCACCTGGCTGTATGATAATATCCATTAGTGGCCTTCATTTTAGCCCTGGGGGTTGGGGGTGGTACTAGTGATCTCTGAGTCCTTTCTAATTCTTGATCATCTTTTAAATTTTTTAATTAATTAATTAATTGGACAGAGTTTCACTATGTTGCCCTCGGTAGAGTGACATGGTGTCACAGCTCACAGCAACCTCAACCTCATGGGCTTAAGCAATTCTCTTGCCTCAGCCTCCCAAGTAGCTGGGCCTACAGGCATCCACCACAACACCTGGAAATTTTTTTGTTGTAGTTGTCACTGTTGATTTTAGCTAGCCCACTCTGGGTTTGAACCCTCCAGCCTCAGTGTATGTGGCTGGCGCCCTAACCCACTGAGCTATGGGTGCCACTGACAATCTTGAATTACATAAAATGTTACAAAATCCAGCTCCTAAACTGGAAGAATCATGGAGACTGAGCCTGAGGCATTTGAAACTTGGGCTCTGGCCTGGGGGACGGGGATGAAAAGCCAGGGTTCCCTTTGCCTTCTGCTTTCCCACAACCCAGGCACTGGTGGCCACAGATACCAGGGCCCCTGTCCCTCCATACCCAACCCACAAGGTCTGCCAGCTGACCTCCCCATTCCTACTCTGGGACCATGGGCAGACTGCCAGCTGACCTCCATATCCCAACTCTAGGAGCCCCAGCTAACCTCTGACTTTAGGACCATCAGCTGACTTCCCCACACTCACTCAAGGAGCACAGGCAGATCACCAGCTGACTTCCCCACCCCAGCTCTAGGACCCCCAGCTGACCTCCCCACCCCAACTCTACAACTTGCAGCTGATCTCACCAACCCAACTGTAGGACCCCTGGATGACTTCCCCACCCTGATTCTAGGGCCCTAAGATGACCTCACTGCTCCAATTCTAGGTCCCCAGGCTGGCTTGCCTGCCCTAACTTTAGGGCTCAGGGAAGTGTGCTTGCAGTGGCCTACCTTTGTGAAGAGGCACAAAGCAGATAATGGGACCCAGAGATGCACAAGGCAAGCCAGTCAGCATGGAAGGTTGGGATCCTCCCAAGTCAGCCTCTGCCTTTAAGTCCTTCTCTTGCCATCTCACAGTTAATCTCTGGCACAAGATATTAAATAAGACATTTGTACATAAAGGTGATAGGGTCAATTCTCTCTCCACCCCTTCCTCTTCCATATAAAAGGATCAAATGCAGTTTCTGTTATGGGGTGAGACAGACAAATAATCTTCAAAATGCCAAGAAGGATCCTTTATTTAGACCAGCCAGCTGGCTGTCTCCACAAGTCTCTGAGAGATCAGGGGAGAGCAGCCCCGACAAGAGTTAATGCACAACTGTTATAGGTTGGGTGATGTAGCAAGCAAGTTGCCGGACTCCACATCCTGCATGTACTCCATGACCAGCACATAGGGCACTTACGGTTACTTGGTTAAGCAAAATAATAGCTAGATACAAAAACATTTTTAACATCAATGGGGTCAGCATGACCTTATCCTGCCTGTGTGTGTGCCAAGAAATCAGCAAGGCCTTATTTTGTGTGTGTTCTTCAAGGCCTCCTTGTGTCCCCTGCTCAGCCTCCTCTCCCATCCCTGTTTCCTGGGGAATGGGAATGGGAGAACTGGGCCCCTAGCCCACCAGGCCACCATCTCATTTCAAAATAAAATCCAAAAGCAAAACAAAGGGGCCTGATCCAGGGACCAGCTATTCCCTACAGAATAATGAACTTGTACATCTCTATCAACCCTTCCTGAGAAATGCAGGGCCCTCCCTGCCTCACAGGAACTGAAGCCGCCTGGGGAAAAGGAGGGCATGGATCTTAACCCCAGGCTCTTGGGGCTGAGAACAGGTAGTGCATCCCCAGGGACAAAGAGGGTAGGGACTGGCGGGAATAGGACAACCAGGCTGCGACCACCAGTGCCTCGTGCTTGGACTGACCTGGCTCTAAACCCAGAATCCCAACACTGAGTTTAGGATTAAGCAGAGGCCCTTAGGACAGGAAGAACAACAACAGCAAAAAAAAAAAGGTGCTAATCACTTTGCTTGATCTCCATCAGGACCAGCAGGCCAGTGGCAGTTCAGGAGCAGGGTGGGGTCACAAGATGCCCATTCCTCGGGACCAGGAGCCTTCTGGCCCTACAGACCCCAAACCCTAACCTCTGGCTTTGGGCCACAGTGAGCAGTGGGGGCTCTGAGAAGCCTAGAATACGGGCTAGGAAAGGGCAGCTTCTCCTCTCCCTCCCCCTCTTCCTCTCTCCCCCTGCTTCCTCTAGACCCCCAGGCCTTTGGCCCCTCCACAGCCTCCAGCCCCAAGTAGGCATCCCAGTTGTTGCTGGTAACTTCTTTCTCCAGGAGACTGTAATGCATTGAGTAGTGGTGTTTTGAATGGATATTCCACTCCATGATGCTGGGTTTAACGATGGCCAGAGAGCTGCCCCACGCCATGCCAGGCAGCAGTGAAGTCCATCAGGTACTATAGCCACCAGGGGGGCTGAGCCCAGAAAGAATTCGGCAAGCTGTAAATCCAAGGAAGATCATTTAAGAACACAAAATATAGGTACAAAGCAGGCCCCAGAACTGCTTGCTAAATCCGCACACCTAATATGGGCGGCAGGTGGCTTCAGAGGAGTTCTCAGCTTCAGGCAGGCACAGAACTACTTGCTAGAGCCTCACATACCCTGCAGGTGCTAGCGGAGGAGTCCTTCACTCTGGGAGGGCCGAGAACTGCTTGTTAGAGCTGCACGCCCCACGGGGGACAGAGGATATCCCCAGTCCAGGGCTCTGGGTGGGTCTACAACTCCTTGCTAGAGCCGCCCGCCTCCTACAGGCAGCAGGTGGCAGCAGAGGAGTCCCCTGCTCTGGCAGCCACAGAAATACTTGCTAGAGCTTCGTGGGCCCTACGGCCTGTGGAGGAGGAGTCCCCAACTTAGGGTGGGCCCATGGGCGGCAGAAGAGATCCCCGCTCCAGGGCTCTGGGCAGGCCAGAACTGCTTTCTAGAGCCACTTGCTTCTCATGGGTGGCATGTGGCCACAGAGGAGTCCCCTGCTTCGGGCAGGCACAGAACTACTTGCTAGAGTGACACGCACCCCACAGGTGGTGGTGGAGGAGTCCCCCACTTGAGGCAGGCCCAGAACTGCTTCCTAGAGTCACACACCTCACAGGCAGCAGAGGAGATCCCCACCCCAGGCTCCTGCTCTGGGTGGGCCCAGAACTGCTTGCCAGTGCCACGGACGTCCCATGAGCAGTTGCAGAGGAGTTCCTGCTCCAGACACCTGTGTTGGATGGGCCCAGAACTGCTTGCTAGAACCACATGCAACCTGCAGGGCCATTGCCGAGGAGTCTACTGCTCCAGGAAGGCCCAGAACTGTTTGCTAGAGCCACATGCATCCCACGGGCAGTGGCAGAGGAATTACTCGCTCTGGGCTCCCACACTGGGAAGGCCCAGATCGGCTTGCTAGTGCCATACGTGTCCAGTGGGCGATGGCAAAGGAGTCCTCTGCTCCCCATTTCTGTGCCTCCCCCCCACTCCAGCGAGGCTGACTTTTGACTGATCTTGTTGCTCACATACCCTGCTATACCACTGCCATTCCCCTGTCCCCTTGTTGCTCCAGGGGGGCTGAACTAAGACTGATCTAGCCATTGCAGTTCCCCTGTTTCCCTGGTTGCCCCAGCGGGCCGAACTAGGACTGATATGGCCACTACCAGTATCCTGCCTCCTAGTCACCACGGCAGGTCGAACAAGGTCTAATCCCGCTACACACGGTCCTCTGCAGCTGCTGCTGTTCTGCTGCACCCAGTCACACCAGTGCCTGAGAACTGGGAGAAGACAATAGATATGCTTTGCCTGTCTCTCGGGCAACCAGAAGAAGCCACCAACTGAACGGTTCTGATAAAGTCTCCAAACAAAATAAACTCAGTATGGGGCGGAATCAGTGGAAAAACTCTGGCAACATGAATAACTAGAGTAGATCAACTCCCCCAAGGAAAAATGGGGCAGATGCAATTGAAGATCCCATCCATAAAGATACAGCTGAGATGTTAGAAATCGAGTTCAGAATTTGGATAGCAAATGAGATTAACAGAATGAAAGAAAGGAGGGAATTAGAATTTCAAGAAATTATTCAAAAGATATCTCAAGAAATTATTCAAAAGATGTCTCAGGAATTTAACGATTTCAAAGATAAAAT
Organism: Otolemur garnettii; assembly: GCF_000181295.1. NCBI lineage: Eukaryota > Metazoa > Chordata > Mammalia > Primates > Galagidae > Otolemur > Otolemur garnettii. The sequence goes on from NW_003852740.1 coordinate 18,023, forward strand.
GATCAAAGAGTTTGAAACACTGAGACAAGAGGTTGCAGCACTCACGGTTCTGAAAGATATGGTGGAATTCCTCCATAACAGAGTGGAATAGGCAGAAGAAAGGATCTCTGACACTGTAGACTAATCTTTTGAAGAAGCTCAGGAACGCAAAGATCAAAAGAAATGGAGAGCAAAAACAGATCTTACTCTCAGAGATCTCTCAAATAATTTGAAGAAAACTAATATTCGCCTTATAGGAATCCCTGAAGGCGATGAAATTGATTCACAGAGGCTCTTCATCATGAAATTGTGAAAGAGAGCTTTCCAGACATAACAAGAGATTCGGAAATTCAGATAACAGACAGTTTCAGAACCCCAACATGACTCAACCCAAACAAGGCATGCCTCAAGCACATCATAATTAACTTCACTAAAGTTAAGATGAAAGAGAAACTTCTGGAAGCAGTCAGACGTAAGAAAACCATAACCTACAAGGGGAAGAGTATTAGGATGACTGCAGATCTCTCAGCTAAAACCTTTCAGGCTAGAAGAGGATGGTCATCAACTTTTAATCTCCTAAAACAAAATAACTTTCAACCCAGGTTCCAGTATATGGCTAAACTGAGTTTCATCTATGATGGAGAAATTAAATACTTTAACGACATTCACATGTTGAAGAAATTTGCCATAAGTAAACCAGCTCTCGAGGAAATTCTCAAACCTATCCCCCATAATGACCAGTGTAATCCTCCACCACAAAATTGAACCCACTCAGAAACTTTTGATCACATTCCAACTTCCACAATGGCAAAAGGATTAAAAATGTCTACTGGACTTTTGAACAACTTGATGCCCAAAATTTCACCAGGCTTATCAATAATTTCAATCAATGTGAATGGCTTAAATTGTCCTCTAAAGAGACACAGATTGGCTGATTGGATACAGAAACTTAGACTGGACATATGCTGTATTCAAGAATCGCACCTTACTTTAAAAAATGAATATAGACTCAGGGTGAAGGGATGGTCATATATATACCAGGGAAATGGGAAGCAGAAACTAGAAGGTGTTGCAGTTTTATTCACAAATACAATAGGGTTTAAACCAACAAAAGTAAGCAAAGACAAGGATGGCCACTTTATATTTGTTAAGGGTAATACTCAACATGACAAGATCTCAATTATCAAGATCTACACACCCAACCAGAATGCACCTCAATTTATAAGAGATACTCTAACAGGCATGAGCAACTTGATCTCTCCCAGCTACATCATTGTCAGAGAGTTTAACACTCCTCTGACAGTGTTGGACAGATCCTCCAATAAGAAGCTTAGCAAAGAAATTTTGAATTTAAATTTAACTATTCAACTTTTGGACCTAACAGACATCTACAGAATGTTTCATCCTAAGAAAACTGAATATACATTTTTCTCATCAGTCAATGGAACATACTCCAAAATTGACCACATCTTAGGTCATAAGTCTAACCTCAGTAACTTTAAAAGAATAGAAATTATTCCATGCATCTTCTTGGACCATCATGGAATAAAAGTTGAACTCAGTAACAACAGGAATTTGCAGTCTCGTACAAAAACATGGAAGCTAAA
>NW_003852740.1:23089-30105 GCF_000181295.1 Otolemur garnettii
AAATGAAACTCAGTTTAGCTGGATACAGGATCCTGGGTTGAAAGTTATTTTGTTTTATGAGGTTAAAAGTCAAAGACCACCCTCTTCTAGCCTGAAAGGTTTTAGCAGTGAGATCTGCAGTCATTCTAATATTCTTCCCCTTGTGGGTCATGGTTTTCTTACATCTGATTGCTTTCAGAAGTTTCTCTTTCATATTAACTTCAGTGAAGTTAATTATGATGTGCCTGGGGGATGTCTTGTTCAGGTTGAGTCGTGTTGGGGTTCTGAAACTGTCTGTTATCTGAATTTCAGAATCTCTTGGCATGTCTGGAAAGTTCTCTTTCATCATTTCATGAAGTAGAGCCTCTGTGCTTTGTGAGCCACTTCACCGCCTTCAGGGATTCCTATAAGACGAATATTAGTTTTCTTCAAATTATCCTAGAGCTCTCTGAGAGCGTGATCCATTTTTGCTTTCCATTTCTCTTCATCCTGGTGTTCTTGGGAACATTCAGAAGCTTTGTCTTCAATGTCAGAGATCCTTTCTTCTGCTGCTCCATTCTGTTATGGAGGGATTCTACCATATTTTTCAGATCTTTGAGGGCTGCAGCCTCTTGCCTCAGTGTTTCAAAATCTTTGGTCATTTTATCTTTGAAATCGTTGAATTCTTGAGACATCTTTTGAATAATTTCTTGAGACATCTTTTGAATCATTTCTTGAAATTCTAATTCTCTCCTCTCTTCCATTCTGTTAGTCTCATTTGCTATCCAAATTGTGAACTCAATTTCTGACATCTCAGACATCTTTTTATGGATGGGATCTTCAATTGCATCTGCCCCATCCTTCCTTGGCGGAGTTGATCTACTCTGGTTATTTGAATTACCAGAGTCTTTCTACTGATTCCACCCCATGCTGAATTTACACTGTGTGGGGACTAAACCAGAACCTTTCAGTCAGTGGCCTCCACTGGAGAAGATACCAGCTTCCTCTGGTTGCCCAGAGAGGCAGAGCGTGTCTGTCCAGAAGAGGCTGAGGGATGTGAGCCTTGTTGTTCCTACTGCTGTGGTTGCTGCTCTTCACCTCGGGGTACTGCTTTTCTAGTATGGTTCCCTCTCAACTGACCAGTCTCTCATAGTTCTTGGGTGGCTGGCCAGGGATGCCGGGAGCATACAGCTCTGGCAGTTCTGGGCCCACCCAGTGAAGATGCCTGGAGTGGGGAACACCTCTGTGGCTGCCCACAGGAAGCATGGCTCTATCAAGCAGTTCTGGGCATGCCCAGAGCTGGGGACTCTTCCGAGGCTGCCTGTAGGTCGTGCACAGCTCTAGCAAGCAGTTCTGGGCCTGCCTGGAATGGGGGGTGGGGACTCTTCTACTGGCCCTCACAGGTTGCACATCACTCTAGCAAGCAGTTCTAGGCCTGTCCAGTGGGAAACCCTGGAGCACGGAATTCCTCTGCTGCTGCCTGCGGGATGTGCATGGCTGTAGCAAACAGTTCCTGGCCCGCCCAGAGTTAGGGATTCCTTGGCCGCCACCTGTGGGGCGCATAGCTCTAGCAAGCAGTTCTGGGCCTGACCAGAGCCTGGGATTTTTTTGCCAGTTCCCACAGGGCACATGTAGCTCTAGCAAGCAGTTCTGGAACCGCCCAGAGCAGAGGACTCCTCCACCAGCCCCCTTGGGGCACACATGGCTCTAGCAAGTAGTTCTGAGCCCACCCAGAGTGGAGGATTCCTCTGCAGCTGCCCGTGGGACAAATGTGCACTAGCAGGTAGTTCTGGGCCTACCCAGAGCTTGGGACTCCTCCGCCACCCCCTGTGGGGTGTGTGTGGCTCTAGCAAGCAGTTCTGGGTTCACCAGGAGTGGGGGTCTCTTCCACTGGCCCCCACGGGAGTGCGTGGCTCTAGCAAACAGTTATGGGCCTTCCCAGAGCAGTGGACTCCTCTGCTGCCAACCACAGTGCAGTTCTAGGAGTGGAGGACTCTGCCGCCACTGGTGGTGGATTTTCTACCTTTTGATTGTATTTTTGGAGTCACAGTTCTCCTCAGCAAAGTTGTTGTGTGTTCTTCATTCTTCTCTCTTAACTTAGCTCTAAACCATCAGCTTACTTGCTAAACTTCTGTCCTTTAAGTCTCCTTCTGGATGGTAGCCACTGTGGGAAGCTAGCTTCAGTCTACCATATAGACCCTGCCCCCCCCCCAGGAATTGGACTTTTAATTAATCTTATCTTAACTGCTTTAAATATAAATTTAAAAATGAATACATGATTCAGTTATTGGAAGACTTGTCAGCATATTTAGAACAACTCAGATATGTGCATCTCCTTTTACAACTATAAATCTTATGAAATAAAAATACAAATCTAGGATTTCCAATGAAAATTTAACATCTTGCCCCTCCCATGTGGTTCCTGATACGCTGCTGCCAGAAGGACCTGAGGGAGAATGTGTTCCATGAGGTTCCTCGCAGACCACGCAACAGCGATGTCCATGAGCCAGGCCAGTACATTCGCGGCAGCAGTGGGGCCTCGGGCGTGCAAGGGGGCCTGGGCTTCTGCCCCCCTCCACTCCCCCGTTCCCTGGAAGGGGGCTGGTGACCTGTGTGGGAGTAGCCGCCAAGGCGGAGGCTGCAGCTTGTCTCTCTCCTCCCCCTCAGCCTGAGCTAGGGGAAGGCAGGCGGCCAGGGTGGCTGGAGAGCAGGTCCTCTGTCTGAGAATGGGAATCCTCTTCTCCAGGATATGGAGACTATTCAATCTCTAGGAGCACAAAGTTATCATTGTTGGGTTGCATTATGTAGGGAAAGCTGCTATACTTTACCAATTTTCTATGAATGAAGTTGTACACACATGCTCTACAATAGGAAGTAATGTAGAGGAGATAGTGATTAATAATACATGTTTCCTAATGTGGGATATTGGTGGCCAAGGGTCTCTTCGTTCTTCCTGGAACGCTTACTATTCTAACATGGAGTTTGTAATAGTTGTTGTAGACAGTACAGAGAGAGAGAGGATTTCTGTAACTAGAGAAGAACTCTATGAAATGTTAGCACATGAGGACATAAGGAAAGCTGGATTGCTGAGTTTTGCTAATAAACAAGATGTTAAAGAATGCATGACTGTAGCAGAAATCTCCCTCCAAGGCATCACAATATATAAACAAATAGTATTTCAGCAGTATATCATGGGGAGAAGCTGAGAAAGCATACACTGTAATATAGGCTGCTATGGCAGAGGAAGTGGGAACATTGGAGGCACCTGATGCCAGAGTTAGAGCACATGTAATGGTCCTGCAGCTCAGGGACAGGTGTTCTGGGAGTGGAGCACAGGCAATGGGCAAAAGAGGCAACTCAAGATGATTCAAGTTTAAATTATCTAAAATTAAATAAAACTTAAAATCCCATTCCTTAGTCTAACTAGCCATATTTCAAGGGTAAAATCACCTCAAGAGCCAAGTGGCCTACTTATATTAATTTTCTAGGGCTGATATAACAAATTACCACAGACTGAGTGGCTTAAAACAGCAGAAATTTATTCTCACACAGTGCTGAAGGCCAGAAGTCTGAAATTAGTTGTTGGCAAGACCATGCTTCCTCCAGAAACTCTGAGGGAGAATCTATTTCTTGCCTCTTCAAGCGTCTAGTGGCTATCAGAAACTTCTGGCTTTGGGGCTCATCACTCCAATTTCTGTCCCTATGGTCATATGGCTTCTACTTCTCTGTCTCTTCTCCTGTCTTAAAACTCCCTCTGCTTCTCTCTTTTAGGGTCCACCTGGATAATCCAGGATAAATTCCTCCTCACGATTCTTAATTTTAATGGAACTTCAATGGAATACCATTTAGTCATTAAAAATAATGAAATCCTGCCATTCATAACAACATGGATGGAACTGGAAGACATTATGTTAAGTGAAATAAGCCAATAACAGAAAGTTAAACACTGTGTGTTCTCACTCATCTGTGGAAACAAATAAAAAGTAGAACAGAGGATACTAGAGGCTGTGAAGGGTAGAGGAAATGGAAGGGATAGGAAGAGATTTGTTAAAAGATACAAAACTATGGCTAGATAAGAGGAATGAATTTTAGTATTCCTTGCCACTGAAGGATTGTGAACTATAGTTAACAATAATACATAGTTTCACATAGCTGGAGGGAGGATATTGAATGTTCCCCCCAAAAAGAAATGGTACATGCTTGACATGATGGAATATGTTAACTACTCTGATTATATCACTATACATTTTCTAGATTAAAAAAATCATTATGTAACTTGGCACCCGTAGCTCAGTGAGTAGGGCACCAGCCACATACATCGAAGCTGGTGGGTTCAAGCTGGATCAGGGCCTGCTAAACAACAATGACAACTGCAACTAAAAAATAGCTGGGCATTGTGGTGGGTGCCTATAGTCCCAGCTATTGGGAAAGCTGAGACAAGAGAATCTCTTAAGCCCAAGAGTTGGAGGTTGCTGTGAGCTGTGACGCCACAGCACTCTACCAAGGGCAACATAGGGAAACTGAAGACTGTCTAAAAAAAAAAAAATCATTATGTACCCCATGAATATGTACAATTATTTGTCAGTTAAATCACATATTTTGCCACGTAAAGTAATATTCACAACTAGGGATTAGAATGTGGACATATATTTGGGGCCACCATTCAACTCCCTATAGTACTTACTCTATTAGAGAGCACAGATACAGAATATTTTCACCACTGCAAAATCCTTTGCACAATACTATAGAGGAAGGTTATGAACAAAGGATCAAAACAGTTGATGCATAGTCAGAAATGATCTAGTGGCTGCTGAATCTAACACAAAGAATGAAGGCTGTGAGGTAAATGTCAAAGGAGGAAGAGGTTTTTTAAAAAAAGTTATTGTTATTTATTGTGGTTAAAAAATAAATTTCATAAAATTTACCATCTAAATCATTTGTAAGTGTAAAGTCCAGTAGTGTGAACCATATACATGCTTTTCACTTTGCAAAACTGAAACTTTGTATGCATTGAACAACTCCCCTGTAACCTCCCCAGCACCCCATCCCCTGGAAGCCACTATTTCATTTTCTGAGAGTTTGACTACTTTAGATAGCTGTGTGAGTGGAATCATGCAGAATTTGTCTTTTCATGGTCTCTCTCACTTTCTCTCCTTCACGAGAGGGACCCACTTCTAACTCTCTTTGGAAGTGCTCTAAATTTTCTCTTTGTTCTTCCTAAATAAAATCTCTCTTTGCTGCCCTGAAACGTGTGTAAGTTACTTTTGCCTTCTATCCACACTGCCTGTGCTGCTCCACTTTTATTCCCAGTTTCCATTCATTTTTACTTTCAATTACTGCCATGCTTCAGTTGAACTTTCTCTAAACTTTCTCTTTGTACTTCCTAAATAAAGTCTCTCTTTGCCACCCTTTAAAAAAAAAAAAAGAAAGAAAGAAAGAAAAGAAAATAATTTGTCTTTTCATGACTGGCTTATTTCACTTAGCATAATGTCCTCAAGTTTCATCCATGTTGTAGCAAATAACATGATTTCTTTCTTTTTTAAAGCTGAGTAACACTCCAGTGTATGCATATAACACATTTCCTTTATCCATCATCCATTGATGGACAATTTGCTTGCTTTCAAAAAGGGATAGAACTTTTGCAGCTGCAAGGCCTAAAGAATTCTAACATCTTGCAATGAAAGGTAGATGGAATCTTTCTCACTCAGCACATACTGAAAATACGTTCTAGTCCCAGACATGTTGCTAGGGATGGGGGGCTGGGGGAGGAATACACGGATCATGCATGTGGACGAGGTCCCTGTCCTCGAAGTGTTCAGTCTCAAGGAGGTGTGGACATGTTCAGAAATATCCTGAGGTGTCAGAACTGCTCTGAATTTACTGACCACATGGAGAGCATGAGCAGGGTGGTGAGTGGAGTCAGAGGGTTAAGTATCCTGGTGCTTGGTCCTCCTCAGTAATTTGTCTTTAATGGGGTCAGGTGAACACCAAAGAACCCTCGCTCTCCCAAATTCTTCCAATTCTCAGAACTGCGGAAATAGCCCACAAGACTTCGTCCCCTCATGCAAACTCTGAGCTGCAGAGATCTCATTGGCTGAGGTTCAAAGAGGGTGGGAAAAGTGGGAGGTGGGGACCAATGAGGCAGGCTCCGGGTAGCAGAGTCCCGCCCCGCACATGCGCAGTATTCTCTGGCCAGCCCAGTGAGGAGTCTGGTCCCGAGCGCGGGATACTAGGTACTGCTCACTGCCCAGCGCTGGCCCCCCATGCACTCTCTGAAGACAGTGCCACCTCTAGGGCTGTTCCCATAGGCCTGCCAGAGTCTGTGGAAAGGAACAGTGGGCCAGAGGCTCCCTCGAGCCTACAAGGCTAGACTATTTCCGAGGCCGTGTGTGAGGTCGGGTAGGCCACGAGGGGCCAATCCTGGGGCACCACAGCGAAGCCCTTTGACTGGCCTTTCCTCCACAGGGCAAGGTGCCATCCACAGCCGAAATGTGGCCGGCATCCCTGGGCAGCCTGCTCCTGGCCTGCAGTCTGGCCTTGCTACCGCTATGCATAGGTGAGTGCGCTGCCTGCATCCGGCCTTCCCGCGTTCCCGAATCTCCCAGAATTTTCACCCACACTTACAAATCCTCGCCTGCTTTCTCCAGCCCATCTATCCTGCATTCCTCCTGTCCACATTCCTGCATTCCCAGTCCCCTCCGTTCTAGGGGATCAGTTTCATCTGCCCTGAGGGGCATTCATTGAGCAAAGCTGGCTGGGTGCAGGCATGGCCCCTTGTAAGTCCATAGCCCGCTGCCCAATGCTGGAGGCCTAGTCTAAGGTCATCTCAACATCACCCTGGCCTCGGGGAGCTGCAGAGCCTACCTGGGCCCGTGTCCTGATCAGAGGATGAGGAATAGCTGCCTCTTGGGATCAGGAGAAATAATTGAGCTGGTGAATGCTGGCTGACACGGTGCCTGGCACTAATAATTTCATTGAAGGGGAGTTTTTCCTTTGGTTTTCTCTGGAGTCTACTTTATGTTGGAGGAACAGAGGGGAGAAAACATGTGCACCATCAA
>NW_003852740.1:30896-32452 GCF_000181295.1 Otolemur garnettii
TCCTTGAGCCACAGGTACCACCAAAAATAATGTTTAAAAAAAATGTTAAAATATTTTCTATCTTCTTACCTGGGCACACATACCTTCAGAATGACCTAAAAAGGCCTGGAATTTTCATGCTGCTCAGAATGAAGCAAGGCAGGAATGGCAGCCCTGAGGATCCCCACCCATCTCCTTTCTCTACCCTACCTTGCCCCTCACTGTGAAGGACATCATGTATGGGGACACACCAGTCCTGATGTCCAAGATCCCCACTGCCATCACCTCTGACAGCTGCTTGGTTAGTCATCCAAGCAATTCATGTCTGAGCATGAAATTCCAGGATTCTGGCAGCCAGGAAAGTGGGGAGAGGGGCAGGTGTCCTCTACTACTTATCTTATGTAGGGTAATGAGTCAGAAGAAAGGAGGCCGTCCCAATCCCTGATTCTGGGGGAGGTAAACAAATTGAAACTACCTTTTGGTAGCTAAGAATTCTGTAGATGCATATCATGGCTTTTACTCTCTTTTCCCCCTTTCCCTTAACTTTCTACATGTTTTCACTTCTCCATTCATAGTTCCCCCCAGGAACTCCCTCCTTCTCTGCCCCAGGAAATCTTGTATACTGCAGCATCCAAGTTCAGTTTTAGCCATGACATCAGGTGGCAAAGGAGCACTTGAATGGAGGCAGGGACTCAGTCGATCCATTTCACTAAGACCCTGTTATCCACAGAGGCAGAAAGTACAAGAGGAGCTAAAGTTCCTTCTTGTCAGCTGGGGTCCCTTCTTTGAGCATCCTGCGTGCCATGTCCTATGACCTTTAGAGTAAGACCAAATTATTCTGTGTAAGGGCTTGAAAGTAGACCTCTCTTAGGCTTCCACTCAAAAAAGTCATCTTTTCAGTGAGGCCTTACCTGACCACCTTATGAATTGCAGTCCTGCTCTGGGTACTTCCTATCCTGTTTTGTTTCAATGTGTAATACTTATCGTCATCTGACATAACGTGTCTTTTTCTTTGTTTTTACCTGCTTCTCCCACTAGAAAATAAGTTTTTTAAGGGGAGGGATTTCAGCATTGTTAGATAATTTGAAAAGTATCCATGGGGAATGCAGGGTTGGGTATTAGGGAAGGGTGAACAGAGTGAGTCTAAGGGCTGTGGAAAATAGCCAGTTTTTCTGTCTTTTTTTAAACAGTCTCCTGGGAGATTCAAATGAGTGACCTAGAGGAGAAAGATGTTGACGAATTCAGCTCCAGTGGTTTTAAATGCCCAACATGCCTTGCAGTGTGGGAAAGAAAATGTGATATAGAACTCAAATGGTGTGCAGCAGATAAAACAAAGTGTGTTGAATTCACTGGCATCATAAACACAGGTATACTTCTAGGATGCAGTATTCTGCAGGCACAGAACAACTGGTACTCTTCCACAAGTTTATGGGGGTATGTGTTCCAAGGGTAGAGTTTAAAATAAACAGCTTTTGTCCACATCTCTTGGAAATGAGGACACAGGCTTGGTGCCTGTGGCTCAAGTGGCTAAGGCACCAGCCACATACACCTAAGGTGGTGGATTCAAATCCAGCCCA
>NW_003852740.1:34239-38221 GCF_000181295.1 Otolemur garnettii
AGCCGATCTTTTTTTTAATATAAGTAATCGCTAGATTGTTACTGACACCTAGAAGAAGTGAGATGAAATTATCAAGAGCATACCATATGTGCCATGTAAAAAGCTGTATTTGAAAGCACTTTTTTAAAATTAAATCATAGCTGTGTACGTTAATACAGTCATGGGGTACAGTGTGCTGTTTTTATATATAATTTGAAATATATTCACCAACTGGTTAACATAGCCTTCATTTCATTTTCTTAGTTATTGTGTTAAGACATTTATATTCCACATTTAGAAAGATTCACATGAAGCACTTTGAAAGTTAGAGAACACAATCAAAATAATAGCTTTTTATGGCTATTGTTATCTCTTAAAAGATAATACATGGCCAGGCATAGCGGCTTATGCCTGCAGTCCTAGTGCTCTGACAGGCCAAGGTGTGAGGATTGTTCAAGTCTAGGAGTTTGAGATCAGCTGGAGCAAAAGGGAGACCCTTTATCTATACAAAATACAAAACAATACGAAACTATCCAGGCTTAGTGGCATATACCTGTAGTTCCAGCTGTTTGGGAAGCTGAGGCAGGAGTATCACTTGAGCCTGGGAGTTTGAGGTTGCAGTGAGCTATGATGACACCACTATCCTCCAGCCCAGGAGACAAAGCAAGACCATGTCTCAAAAATATTAAATAACTCAGACCAAGAATAAGAGATCAGATTTATGTATTTAAATTCACAAAGATTGTATATAAACAAGCACAGATATACCAGTCCCCTGAGTATCAGTATAGGACCTTCCTAATAAAGCCATTAGGACTAAAATGTCTATAAAAGCGTAATAAGCCAGATGTTCAAGTGATACATGAGTGGCAAAAATCTCACTTAAATATACCAACATTTGATTCACATAGGTTGTGAGGGGATTTAAGGCATTGGAGGCCCTGTGTTTAGAGGACACCATTATAGCCCATTGCCCCTGGTAAAGAGAGCCACGTTGGATGACACAGACAAGTGTGGCCTGACTTGTATCCTACTCCAACCCCGTCTGGATGGGTAAAAGGGGTATGTAAATGAGAAGAGTGGAAGTCTAATTTGTAGTTTCTTGCAGGTATTCGCAACATAGCTTTTGAAATGAAGAAGTGCATACAAGCAGACCTATGTGAAGAGGCAATAACCTCTTATATGGGTTTTCCAGTTGCTAACGAGAGTAGATATTGCAAATCAGCCATCAGAAATGGGGCCAGAGTCAGAACCTCAACTCCGATCTTTTTTGTTCTCCTCTTGGGGAAGCTATTTCATTGAGCTTCTGCAAAAGCACAGCCACCTCCATTTATGAATTAAACACGTATTTTTGTTTATATATTTTTCATGACTATAAATTTAACCGTAGTTGTATTCAGTTGTCGATTTATTTACTCATTCAGCAGGATTTACTTGTTGGTAAAACAAAGTGAGTCAGAACCAGTCAATCAGCATCTAGCCCTTGCCTTTACGTTCTCAAAGCATTTGGAATGAGGACGTGAGCAGGTGAAATGCTTAGAAAGAAACATGAGTACAAATAAGAGCTATAGAGTTCTGCTCAAGTGGCCCCTGCTGATTGGTTTGTACACAGGGTAGAAGTGAAAGATGGTGGGTTTGATTAGGGAAGATTAAGATTTTAGATGAACTTGGAGATCTGTACTACATGGCAGTAGAAATAGTGTAGAGATGGGGAAGTGGGCAGAGGGCAAGGTGCAGTACCTGAGGTTAACAGCAGAGGGAATCTGGGCAACACCAAGAAATTCATGAGTCTGGCTGGAAGCCAGTGATGGGAGGGGCCCCACGTAGTGGTGAACAGAGTGAGCTCCCTAAGCTGAGGACAGGCCTGCTCTGTGGTAGAAAGCGGTTCACTTTGGTCCACTTGAGATATGATCTGAAAGCTAAGATGTCTGGTTTTCGCTCCTAACTGCTTTTTAAAATCACCTGGGAGCTTTAAATTAGAATGTTTTCTCCTCAGACCTACTGCCAGATTCAGATTCATTTGACCTGGGGTAAGCCTAGCCCTGCCGTCCTTCACATTGCTGTCCTTTGCTTGTTTTCATTCTCTCCCCACCCTGCTGAGGTGATAATTTTTAGCTACTATTTTTTAAAAATAACTGAAATATGACTAAAAGACCAAAACTGTTACTTTACACAAAGTGAAAGACCTCAAACTAAGCCAACCAACAATTGCATATAGAACAAAGAATTTTCAAAAGATATTAAATATCAATTTACACAAAGTTTAAAAAATTACAAGTACCTTTTTTTTGCAGTTTTTGGCCAGGGCTGGGTTTGAACCCACCACCTCCAGCATATGGGGCTGGTACCCTACTCCTTTGAGCCCCAGGCGCCGCCCTACAAATACTCTTCATTAATTATAGTCATGCAATAAAAGTACAATAACTATAATTAATACTTTTTTCCTCAAAGGACTTCCAAATTTAGGAAGAAATGTCAATTCATGACTTCAAAAATCAAACTGATGACATAAACACATTTTTTTATGTATATATCTCAAAGAAAAATTTCAACTAAATGGGATTAAATTTTTTCCTATCATGACAAATGGCACTCCAGATGTATTAGGTCAAATATTTAATATTTATTAAAATTTTAAAATGAGAAATGTTTTTCTCATAGCTTCATTCTGCTAAAAATTTGAGTTCTCAGTTCTCAAGCTGACTCTATGAATAGTGTCATGGATAGAGTTTATTAAATCCTTGTGTTTTATGTGTCCAGTACTGTAAATCATCACCCATTTATGGAATCATTAAATGAAATAGAAAACAGTGAATTTAATGATCTTATGTTTTTTGCCAATACTAGGTGAATCAGGGAAGATTTTTACAAAGCTTTACTATAACATTAATTCCAATTCAAGATTTTCTTCACACAAAAGATATGCTCACCAAACATTTACTAATCAAAGACCAAAATGGGCCATGCAATTCCCATTTCCTCACTGACAATACATTCCATGCACATGAGCTTCAGATAAAAAGCTTATTCGTGATCTTGCTGATATAATTAGCAAGATATGATAATTCATATTGAAACAGAAACTTTTTATAAAACAAATCAATGATTTTTACACAGTTTTAACACAAATCACCTGCAGATTTTCATTGTCATCAACAGTGCTATGTAACGTGGCTGTAAGAACTAGAAAAATATTCAAACTGTTAATTTAGAATTGGTTTTCAATTTTTGCAATAGCCTTTTCATTATGATGCTAATCATATTGAGAGGACACAGTTAGTGAAATGATTTGGATGAATTTAGTTTTAAAATTGACATGTGCTTGCTTCAAAGTCAAATCAGAAGAGTTTTACACCAAGATGGTAGAGTAGGAAACACCAGCCTTCATTCCTTCTCCATCCCCTTCATCCACAAATCAAAATGGCCAAGAAGTTTCAAAGGCCCATTAAAGAATCTGTGGCAACAAAGTAGAGGGAAATAACGGAGACTATTCACACAGAAAGGATCACTTACCTTCCAAATGCAAACAGTATAACCTACCCACTTCTTTGTACCCTCAATGAACCTAAAATGAAAAATTAAAAAAAAATAAGAATAAGAAAGAATCACTGGTGAGCCTGGCATACCTAAGACACCAGCAGATAGCTAGGAACCAAGAAGAAAGGTGGAGGTTAACAGTATCAGCCTGTTTCAAACCCCTGGAGTCTCTGGAAGCCCGCACCCTGGAGGACACTGGTATATTTTGTTACTGAAGCAACCAACAGCCATTCTGGATCACTGAGGAATCCCAGACAAGGAGATGTGGCTAAACATTCCCACCCAAGGAGCAGCTGCTATTGAGCCACTTTAGGAAAGGAGCTGCCACCTCTCAAGCCCACACATGTCCAGAACCCAAGTTGCAGGTGCCCTGCAAGTGCCCCCACTCCAGATCTGTGCTCTGTGGTGCCACTGTGTTTGTCTGGAGCTGTGACCAGAGCAAGCCAATTTGTAGTCCAGACTCTAG
>NW_003852740.1:39218-40947 GCF_000181295.1 Otolemur garnettii
GTGGTCCTGACCCACCCTGTGTCACTAGGATTACAGGTGTGATCCAGCTAAGAGTTTTTATCACATTGAAATTCAACTCCCTTCTCAAGAGAAAGACAAGAAATGAATTGATACCCATTGATAAGCAGAGTACTGCGAGGAACCACAAATCAACTTTGGATGTGCAACAACTGAAAACAATAGGCAAATGCTTGAAGTCCCATGTCTAAGATGTATGTATGTTCCCTGATGTCTAGTATTTCCATTAAAGAATGAAGGCAGTTATACCTCATTGCCCCAAATGAGATAGGAGAATTGAGATTTAGATGTCACCCAGATCTATAATTTCTGCTCTGGAAAAAACAGCAAAAGAAATCCAAGCACATCCTAGCTGGGATGTTCATGGTGAAGGCAGAGGACTGGCTAAAAGAAATTTCCCCCTTTCATCTGGCTCAGAGCCCCAGTGAGCTAGATTTGTTTGGATTCTCCTGACTTGTTCAAGCAAGCAGGCAAAAGGCAGAAACAATTTATGCATTTCAGGGTATTGTTTGAAACCACCTTTCTTAGATGGCCGAGGGCAATAAAACCCTTTTCCCTGATCTCTGCTCTTCTCATTGAAGTTAAGATGTTTGCCTTCGTCAGGGGTTAGGGTATAACCCAAACCTTTCCTATTTCCATGGATTAAAGTAATATTTACTTTTTGCCCACACTGTGTCCACAATGAGCCTTCATGGTTGGAACAACTATTTTGTGTGCTTACCCTCCAAGGAGCAACTTAAGACATTGATCTTCTCTCCTACTGAGACTTGGCCCTTCTCTGGGACACAAGGTCCACGCCACACAGTCAGTGGATACAGAAACAACATAGCGGCTCACACGAGAAAGGGCTCCATGGGCTGGGCCTACACAACTGCAAGGAGAGCTGAGTGATGTGGCCTAGCTATGTGCCAGAAATTGGAGGATCCAGGTTCATTTGAGCATATCGCAGGGCTTCCTGGGTGTGCACATTTGAATACATGAAGGCTCTTCCTCTCCTGGACCTTCTGCCTCTGCACAGACACCATACAAAGTGTGGCCACAGCCGCCATAGTCCCCAGCCCTGCTGTGTGACTGCAGCCCTCCTACCCCTTCCTGGTGCATGCACCTTCCTCTATCTCCGTGGCCCACCTGTGTCTGTATCCTTCATTCCTGTTCTCAGCTACCCTGAAACAGACATAGCCCCTGTGTGTGTATCCGCAGTATGTGGATAGTCCATCATACCTATTGGACCCTGAATTACAAAGTCATTTTCCTTGGCAGTGGGCAGTTCTGGATTAGGCATGGAAATGGAGACTGTCCAGAAAAAGGTGTGTTTCCAGATGTGTAGCTTAAGGACACAGGCTGAGTGACAAAGAATGACAGAGACTCTTATAGATGCCATCTCAGACTTTCTCTGGAATGTGCTGCTTGGGGTGAAGGAAGAAGCCATGAGAAGAGTGAAGAGGATTTGTTTACACCTAAAGTGCAGACAAAGAATCACACGCACACTTCTCAAAGTAATAGCTCTTTAATCCTTTGGTGCTGGGATGCAGGGGAAGTGTTGGGGAAGGGAGCCATGCAAAGACTGCCACTTTGTCATGTTTTTGCAGGATTGTGGGCTTCGAAGTGCCTAAGAAATCAAAGCAAGGCCTTCAGCAGGAGGAGGCCAGTCAGAATGGAGGGGACGAGGGGCGCTGGAGGGGGGCTGCCACTGGCAGGTCCCATGCAGTAG
>NW_003852740.1:41929-42523 GCF_000181295.1 Otolemur garnettii
AATGAAATAAAAAATAATTTTCTCAAATAAAAAAGCATAACTTGCCTTCATTCCCTCTAAATTCTCTCTCCTGTCATTCAATCCTAAAATGCCACTAATTCCATGAAACCTTTTACAAGTTGATCATGAAAGAACTAAAGGACCATCTGGCTGTATGGTCCAGAAAGAAAAGTACTGTGGTTGTTTCTCCAACTACTATCTGAATGGTTCCTTTTACCACAAATATAAACGTTTCTCCTACTTAGAAAAATGACAACTCCCTCTACAGATTTCAGAATGACACTGTGCAGTAATTAACTGCTTCATCATGGGGTTTGGGTAAAAGTAATGTAGTGATGGTGACATTCGGAGCTGAGGTGTTGTCACTCCCTTCATTCTCTATGAGCTAAGGTCCCATTCTGGGAAATCATGGTGATATGTGTCCACAAACCCCTGTCCCTGCTCTGAGAAGCAGTTGTGTCTCTTCTCTTGTCCCTTCTCTCCTGCTAGATTGCTTCTTCAAGATCTTAAGTGGATCACCAGGCACTTGCCCTGCACCACCCCGTGTCTCCCATCTCTTGGTGTCTGTGCCTGGCATATGCTCCTCCCATGTGC
>NW_003852740.1:43022-52139 GCF_000181295.1 Otolemur garnettii
GTCATTCTCATTATAGCAGGCAGGACATTGAACGCCATTGAGATCTGAGGATTTCTGAGACACTAAAATGAAGAGAGAAAAATTTCACCTTAAGAAACATGCAGGAAAAGTATCTAACATCATTACTATCCCCAAGATCATGGAATTCCAGGATTTCTCTACACATTAAAATAAAAAATTATTTATGACTCGGATGTCATGGGAGGAGAGAGGAAGAGGTGTGTGTTAGATGGAAGGGTGTCATCAATAGGATCTCACAGAAAGTTGGTCTTATCTTCCCCTTTCAGGAATCTCCTGATTCTGCCCTGGCAGGAGAAAAATCCTCAGGTGATGGGAAAGGAGATAATTTATGGTCTAAAAAGATGCTGTGAATGGCATAAGGGATTAAATAGGTGAGGAAATAGCTTCTAGCTGGACCAGGAGAGCAGCTCATTTACATCTGCAGACTATCTTAGGGAAAGACCCAGGACCAACCCCTGACCTCACCATCACTTGGCCTCCCATGCAAGACAGGGGTCTTGTATCCACCCCTAATTCTTCATAATCCCCAGGGAGAATGAGAGGCAGCTGGCCAGCAATGTCAGTGGGCATCTCAGAAGCAGACAGGTTGTGGGGTGGGGCAGAAACTAAAAGCAACAGGGTGAGAAGAAAGAGCATGGAGTGGGCTGCTCTCACCTTGGAGGGGCCCTTCGTTACATTGCTCAGCTTCACAGCACTGTTGGCCAAAACCAAACTGTATGCCATTCACCAGTGTTGCTGAGAAGAACAGTGGAGAACACTTGCTTGAAGAGCAGCCTTTCTCCTCCCAAAGACCTTGATGGACCCCTGCACAGAACCAAACCTTAGAGAGTTTTGCTGTTAAGCCACAGAGAGAGCAGCACCCAAATGCACAGCTTGCATTAAAGGCCTTTGTATCTTCACTCCCTTTGCCTTTAGTCTTAGCGCTTCTCCAAAAGAGTCCCTCTGTGCCCGTCCCCATTGTAGAATAAACCAATGGAGAGACAGTCTGTTAGAGTTGCTTGGAGTGGGAGAACCCATGCAACTGACGGCCATGGCCATTCCCTGGGGAGTCTGTCTTTGACACATGCTTGTCCCTGCCACCTCCTGTCACCCCACTCTCCCAGCCCCATCCTGGAAGGACACTAGGTCAGGAAACAAGTATGAAACAGAGATATGTAAGTGAACAAGGAGCTACATCAAGTTTCTTAACAAAGCAACCCCTGGGCTCGGTGCCTGTGGCTCAAGTGCCTAAGGTGCCAGCCACATACACCTAAGGTGAGGGGTTCGAATCCAGCCCGGGCCTGCCAAAACAACAATGATGGCTGCACCAAAAAATAGCCGGGCATTTTGGCAGGCGCCTGTGGTACCAGCTACTTGGGAGGCTGAGGCAGGAGAGTCACTTGAGCCCAGGAGTTGGAGGTTGCTGTGATGCCACAGCACTCTACCCAGAGGGATAGCTTGAGGCTCTGTCTCAAAAAAAAGCAACCCTCTCGCTGTGAGTACCTTGTCTGTCCTGAGTGTCTAGCACCCACGCAGTGAATGGGACCTACCTGATATGGTAAGTTCTTGCTTGTTGCTGAAGCAGCCCTGAGAAGTCTCACAAGTCTGCTTCTTAGTGTCACACTCCCCAAAAGTGCACTGGGTACAGGTATAAGTCTCTACACAAGGGAAATAAACACTGCTTATGAAAGAATTCTAGAATGTAAACTCAAAAATAATAGCTGATGTTTCCAGGAGCCTGGGAATCAAGGTGCGATGAAACCTAATGCTTGGCGCTGGATGCCTACAAAGCACAGCCCCTCCCTGAGGAGTTTATTGCCCACCATACGTACTTCAGGCATCTGGGAGAAAGGGGCCATGCATTTGCTCTTACCCACAGTGCTGAACACAAAGGCTGTGAAGACACAGGTGGCCACTAGAGTCTTCAGGCTGCAGAGCTCCATTGTGGCTCCTCTGCACACTATGGAAGTGAGAACACAGGGTCAGAGACATGGAGTCCAGGCCTTTAATCTCTTGACCCAAATACCAGCCAGTGTTGCCTGCTAGCAAGTGAGAATTTATAAAGCACTTTCTTTGTGCCAAATGTGACTATTTGAGGGATGCAAAATGAAAAATATGCAATCTTTGTCATGAAAACATTCATGAGAAAAGAGCTTTCCTTCCCTAGGAAAGATTTGTATGGGGCACAGGGGTGGGGGGTCCGTCTTGCAGGTATGGAATGTATAGGATTTTCCTCCAAACCCAAAACAAAATGGGAGGACTTGATCAAGATGCCGAAATCATTCTTCTGGGCAGAGGATGGAGGCCCTCCCTGTGCTAGAAAAATCTATAGTACCCCAAGGAAAGTAGCCCTTTAGCTAAGGACAAGGGTTTCTTAGTTCAAAGTCACCTTTGAAACTGGAGCCAGTCACCAAATCAGGTCTCACCATCCCACCCTAGAAAAGCTCACCTTCAGGTACTTCCAGTCACCTTCTGAAGGGACTGCTGCCTCTGAGGCAGACAGAGGGAGAGTGAGCAAAATCCTGCAGTGGCCCTCCCTCCCTCTTTCTTCACTTACTTTTATAGGACTCATACCCAAATGGCCTAATAATCAAAGCACTGTACGTAAATACAATCCTGACAGCAAGCCAAGCGCAGTAAATCTTCTAGAAAGATATTGTGAAAACAGCCATTCCTGGCCTTCTGATCTTCTAACAGAAAACTCCATAGAAAAAAGGACTTTGTGAGCTTTGCTAACAAGTTTTAAGAGAGAAAGGGTTAAGAAAAGTCTGGAATTCAGAACCTTCCAGTCATAGTTTCTTCAGGAATTGTTTTAAGGTGACTGTTTATTAAGTACCTGCACCCTGATGGGCATGCCCAACTCCAGTGCAGCTGCTGTGGAGATGTTATTGACCGAACTGGGTAGTGCCATGAAGACTCCTAACAATACTCCTCTTTCAGAATTTAGTGCCAGAAGTTGGGTGAAGGGATTCCTCTCATTCAAAGAAACAGCATGCGTCATTTCACAAATAAAAAGAAGTATAAACTCTTCTCTCCTTGGTCACCAGAAAGCCCAGAGCTTCATTTTATGTCAGCCATGAATCCTCTAACTGCTCCCTCCTGTTCTTCACCCATGTTAGTGTGTTCATCGTATCAAAGATTCCTTCTCACCATTCAAGAAGCAATGGGGATATCAATGTCATGATCCCTCACATAAGATCATGGTAGGGGGTTGACCAGGGAGGTGGGCAGGAACAGAGAGGGGGAAGATGGAAGAACTAGGATAAGTGGGGCCTCCTGAGGACAAAATCACCTGCAAAAGGCCCTGCCTGGCCTCCACTATCTTCCCCCACCCCTCTCTAGCCTCTCCCTTTTATTTTGATAGAGCGTCTCAGTTTATTGCCCCGGGTAGAGTGCCGCGGTGCTCACAGCAATCTCAGACTCTTAGGCTCAACTGATTCTCTTGCCTCAGCCTCCTGAACAGCTGGAACTACAGGTGCCTGCCACAATGCCCAGCTATTTTTAGAGACAGGGTCTTGATCTAGCTCAGGTTATTCTGGAACTCTGAGCTCAGGTGATTCCACCCACCTCGGAATCCCAGAGTGGTGGGATTATGGGCATAAGCCACCATACCTAGCCTCCTCTTACCTTTTTGACCACAGGCCCAGGAGGCTTCTTCTGCAGTTCTGGGACACTGTCCTCAGAAACTGAAAGGCAGGTACCATCATCAGGTCACAGACTGTTTAAAGGAGGGATGCTGTTTCACTTCTGAGCAGCTTCACTTTCCAGAGTTTTCACTTCTGCTTACAGACTGCAGGTCTTCTAAGAAGTCTTTGTTCAAGCCCTTCAGTCATTTATGTATTAACATCTTGACAGGTTTTCTTAACAATCTATCACAGTCACACACATCTATAACACATATGTATAGATATGTGTATATAAAACGTAAATGTGAGCACATAACTATAAGTTCCATATGAAGATATCAATTTTATCTTTTTTAAGTTATGCTTTTTAACATTTAATCTGGGAGGATTTTTTCTGATTTAAAATTCTTTTGTCAAATAAACAGATCTTGGAGCTCTTCCTGTCTGTGGGCCAGCGTGGGGAGGTCTCCCCCGGCTTTGCTGATTCTCACATCCTCAGCACCTGCCATGCTGACACCTAGCTGGTGCCAGTAATGTATGTTGGTGACACTAACTGTTCCTATTATTCTTGATCTGAGAATGGCAATTTTCTACTTAACTCTTAGCATATGCAAAACAAAATGGAGTGCTATGTGATAATAGATCTCAACTTTATAGGCCGTATTTCTTGAGTTTTAGCCTTTCTTCCTTTACATTGATATTTCTCTGAAAGAAGGATAAGATACGAACATTATTTACTGAACCAACAGAGCTTGTTACCTTTTGACATGATCCCTGAATTTCTTAACTTTCTTTGTAAGCAGTATGTATTGTGTTACATTATGGTGTGTGGCCATGAGAGATGACACTGGCCTCCCATCATTTTCCCAAACATTCTAAGGACATGTCATTAGGCACTTTTAACCATTGTGCGAACCCCAGAGCGTGAAGCACCTTACAAAGACTCCACAACATAACCCACTGTGCAACAGGCTGTGAGGTGTGGTCTGGTGCTCCTAGGCTACACCTGCACATCAGGGCACTGTGGTGAGTACTGCAGACAGTTGAAACATGGAATGTGGATGGTGGTGCCTGTGGCTCAACGAGTAGGGTGCTGGCCCCATATACTGGAGGTGGCAGGTTCAAACCTGGTCCCAGCCAAAAACTGCAACAACAAAAAAAAAGAAAAGAAAAGAAGAGATAAGAAACATGGAGCTAAGTATTTATGTACCTAAACATGGAGCTAAGTATCTGTTTATCTAAGCACACATAAACACAGAAAGGGCACAGTAGTAATACAATGTAAGCAGTATACCTATATACTTACCATGAGTGTAGCTTGTAGGACTGGAAGTTGCTTTGGGTGATTCTGTGAGTGAATGGGAAGGCTTAGTGACTTTATAAACTTAGGCTGCACTAAATTTATTTTAAAAAATCATAAAGTGAGAATCAGCACCCATAACACAGTGGTTACAGTGTCAGCCACATACTCTGAGGCTGGTGGGTTCAAACCAAGCCCAGGCCAGCTGAACAACAACAACAAATGACAACTGCAACAAAAAATAGCCAGGTGTTGTGGCAGATGCCTGTAGTTTCAGCTACTTGGGAGGCTGAGGCAGGAGAATCGCTTGAGCCCAAGAGTTTGAGCTTGCTGTGAGCTGTGATGCCACAGTGCTCTACCGAGGGCAACAGTAAGATTCTGTCTCAAAAAAAAAAAAAATCATAAAGTGATTGCACTACAATTTTGCAGCTGCTACAATGTCACTAGGCAATAGGAATTTTTCAGTTCCATCATAATCTTATAAGACTTTAATCGTATATGCAATTCTTTGTTGAAGAAAATGTCATTATTTGACATGTAACAATACTCATAATTCTTTTATTTTTTTTGAGACAGAGCCTCAAGATATCCCCCTGGGTAGAGTGCCGTGGCATTACAGCTCACAGCAACCTCCACCCCCTGGGCTCAAGTGAATCTCCTGCCTCTGCCTCCCAAGCAGCTGGGAGCCACAAGTGCCTGCCACAATGCCCGGCTATTTTTTTTGGTTGCAGCCATCATTGTTGTTTGGCGGGTCCAGGCTGGATTCGAACCCGCCAACTTAGGTGTATGTGGCTGGCGCCTTAGCCACTTGAGCCACAGGCACCGAGCCTACTCACAAGTTTTAGAACAGGGTATGTGACACACCACAGGGACGCATGGGAAAAACAAAGCAGGGCAGTGTGAACCATTTAGGATCAGCTAGGTTGAATAATTTTAGTGGGTGTTGGGCTACAGGAGTAGTCCCCAGTTGCCTGGAACCTGGCCCTGGGATGACTAAGGCAGAGAAGTATGTCCTCTATAGGTGTATACACAGGCCACAGGGAGAAGGTGGGCTCTGGACTGTGTATACACCTAAAAAGGACATACTTCTCTGGTTAGTTTGCATATCACAGATGTGCTCCAGGCTGGGTCCTTTATTACCCTGAAGAATTGGCTAGTACAGGCCAGGTTGGGTGGCTCACAGCTATAATCCCAGCACTCTGGGAAGGTGAGGCAGGTGGTTTCTTTGAGCTCAGGAGTTTCTAGACCAGCTTGAGCAAGACTGAGACCCCATCTCTACTAAAAATAGAAACACTAGCTGGGCATAGCGGCACATACCTGTAGTCCCAGCTGCTCAGGGGACTGAGGCAGAAGTATCACTTAAGTCCAGGAGGTTGAGGTTACTGTGAGCTAAGACACCATGGCATTCTACCCAGGGCACAGAAGAAGACTCTGTCTAAAATATATAATATAATATATAAATAAAATAATTGGCTAGCACTGAGAGATGTAGTCTCACCCCAGGAATAAAAGGTATTTTGTTTTGCTTTGTTTCTAAGTGTGATCCCATCCTAAGATACAGAACATTTAAAAATTACATTATTCACAATACACAGTTCCTGAGCTGCTTCCACTATAAGAGTGATACAGGCCCCCAGTAGTCTGAGAGCTGTCCCAAGAACAGACTCTTTGGCTCCAGGCCAAGTCCACCACTCCACAGCCTCCTTCCACCTGATCTCCCTCAGGGGACACTCACACACAGAGCTGAGAGCGAGTTCATCTGGCAAAGCAAACACAAATCTAAACCTCCTCCTTCCTTCAGAGTCTGGAAGGCCTAAAGGCATGTGACAGAAAACCCAAAAGGCCTCAAGCACTGCACAGAAGACACATCTCCCTGCCAGACATAAACCAGCAGAGGAACATGAAGACTGTGAGGTAAAACCCCGCAAAGTGTGTGCTCACTTTAAACTCCAGAAGCAGGCGGACAGACAGAAGGCAACTCTGTCGATGACCCAGTATCTCTGGTCAGCGTGGAACAGGGCCCAGGGATTAGGCCATAAAAATCCATCTCCAGTGACTCTGGCCATGTGGCTGTTAAGCCTGCAAAGCAGGGGTTAAAAACCTTTCTGCAGGGACACAGCCTAGGGGTTGATAAGCAAAGAACTCACTTATGGAAAAACTACATAGGCCTCCAGGTTGCCTAGAAACAGAAGCCATAAACCTGCTTTCTGTAATACAATGAGTGCATAGTATAATTTCAAGGTTTTATTATCCTCTTGCTAGTTTCCAGTCTCTAGATATACTCCCTTTTGCAGCTGTCTCAAGGTTTCAAGCTTTGTATCTTTTGAAGGTTGAACTAACATTAGAAAAGTAGTATGAATGCTTTGCTTGTTAAATAATAAAGTGTACATGACCAGCCTACTATAAAAGGTGGTCATGAACAATAATGCTTTGCTACTTCCACCATAGGAGGAGTATGTCTCTTTCGTCATAATAATTCTAGATGTGAGACTACACCCATGGTGATGCTGCCTATCTCTCATGAAACCCCAAAGCAACAGAAGTCTCCCACTTTCACACACACCCACAAGCAGATCCAGTGTTACACACACTCACACACACAGATCCAGTGTCATACACGCACTCACACACAGACTCCCACTCTCACACATGCAGATCTAGTCACAAACACTCGCACACAGACTCCTGCTGTCACACAGTGTCACACATACATGCAGACTCCCACTTTCAAATATACTCACATGCAAATCCAATGTCATACACACACTCACACACAGCTCCAGTGTCTCACACACACACTCACATGCAGACTCCCACTCTCACACACACTCACTCGCAGATCCAGTCACAGATACTCATACACACACTCCCACTCTCACACATACCCACCCACAGATCCTTTGTCTCTCACACACACTCACATGCACACATAGTCACAACACACACTCACACTTTCACACACACAGACATTGCGGGAGCCAAACTAATTAACTCAAGTCACAAGTCAAACTACCTCCTTTTGCTGTTTATTCAGAACAATAGGCCGTCACATACCAAGGACCTTATCATACCTAGGTGTTACAGCCCAAATCCTGACCCCCTCCCCTTTGTCCCACTAGCCCCCTTGTGCACTCAGCCCACATCCTGAACCCCACCCCTCTTTGCACTCGCCACTCTACTCTGCACTCACCCCACTTGTGACCTTTATCGCTTCCTTCTCATTTGCTCACCTGAGACAAAGAAGACTCCTCCCAGAGCCAATCAACCCTGAACACGACCACCCTGTACCTGTCAGTTTAGGACAGACATGGTTGACCTACCAATAAGGAAATGGGGTGGGATGGTCTAATGGGAGGGAAGAGGAGGAGGTATAAAGGGACTTTCTGAATAGTCTGTAAGGGCTATTCCTGCTTTTCCTTAAAGGGCAGCCCAGGCTCTGAGCTTGAATGAATAAAATTCCTCATGCCTTTGCAGCGATGTTCAGACTCTCAGGGTGGTGCTTGAATTGAGTCTGGAGGTTAACAATATGAATGCTAAGATGAAATGAAGGGAAGTGCTTATGGAAGTCTAGGCCAACAGACCTTATGAAATGGGAAAACTTCATGAAATAAAAGAAAACTTCATGAAATAGTGAGATGTAAAATTTTTACAGAGATGTAAAATGAGATGTTAAAAAATACATATAAGGAAAGAGAAGAAGAGAAGGAATAGAGAAGAGGTAGACAGAAGCCCCACCCTGCCATCCTTCTTGATCTGAAGCAGACACCCACCTGCAAGGTGACCAAGAGAAGAGAAAAATCTATGACTGAAACTGCAGGCTCCATTTACACCAAAGCTTAGAATTGCCCATGGTACAATTAGATCCAAACAAGCAACATGTAAATAGCCCCCAAAATCATTAAGGTGATCTTCAGGTCTGATTAGATTCAACAGTAGAATGTCCTGAAGCAGCTGAGGTTGTGGTAGCCAGGGACACATCACAGGTGAAGAGTCCTGGCTGCCTACAAGCAGCTCCTCAGGACAAATGGGCACCTACCACATTTTTGGAAAAGACATTGGAATTTCTAGTCTACACAATCACATGGCTCCTCTTAGCCTGGACTTCCAGTCCTAGAATGCTGACCACCATAGATGAGAAAGAAATGGAAAAATGGAAGCAGGACCAGACTGTGCAGCATCGGGGATAGGCAA
>NW_003852740.1:52602-54677 GCF_000181295.1 Otolemur garnettii
TGTAATATTCAGAATATTTCAACAGAAGCAAAAAGTAAAAACCAGAGTGAAATCATACTTGAACTTTTACAAAGAAATAATTCTTTACAATGGCATTCCTCTGGACAGCGGCCAGACTGTAACAAAAACCACCCTGTTGTTCACATTCCCGTCGGGTCCCAGTACTGATGAGACAATGCTCCACACCTAGCAACAACCTGTTGTTTCAGCTTAAGCAACTGAAAAGTGAGAAGGTCACACAGAATCAGCCCACACTTTTCATCTCCACAAATTCCATCTATAGCATCTTCTGTCTTTATAAATATGTCCTGGCAAGTAATAATGGTCTCTTCTGTTATTCACTATAATCCTCCAAAATGTCATAGAGTGGGAGCCACTCTGTAGCTTCTCCTCAAGACATGATTTCCCAACCCAACGCAAAACTTCTTTTCAAAATTGCAGTTTCTGGGAAGCCACGGTGGCTCATACCTGCACCCCAGCACTTTGGAAGACCAAGGCTGGGGATTACTTGAGGCCAGGAGCTCAAGACTAGCTTGGGTAACATCATGAGTCCCCATCTTTACAAAAAGTAATTTTAAAAACTTATCCAGGTATGAGGTGACCCACACTTGTAATCCAAGTTACTAAGGAGGCTAAGGCAGGAGGCTGGCCTGAGTTTAGGAGTCGGAGGCTATAGTGAGCTGTGATTAAGCCACCACATTGAAGCGTGGGTGACAGAGCAAGACCCCATCTCTAAAGAAAAAAAAAGTAGGCAAAACTGAGTTTCTGACCTACACTTTCACCAGTTAGATGATCTCAATCTTTGAACTTTCAAATTGTCTAAAACTTTCTGATTATTGTTGAAAAAACAGAATATATTTGGCAGCTCATGGGCCCAATTTTCACATACATGGAAAAGACTAATGGGAGACTGAGCACTGAGCATTATTTGTTGTCATGGCTGTGTCCCTCCAAAATGCATTTGTTGAAGAGCGAGCTCCCAATACCTCAGAATATGACTGTATTTGGAGGTAGGGTCTTTATAGAAGTGATTAAGGTAAAATGAAAGCATCCATATGAACTCTAGTCCAGTATGACTGATGCCCTTATATGTGGGTCACTATGAAGTTTTGAGACAGACCGTTCTATTGTTCATTATTTCATTTCCAAGAAACACCGTTGACCTGTGCAAGTTTCAACTTACTTGGCTAATCAGTATTGCTGGGAGAGCCTCATTTGTTATGCAGATTTTACATTTCTTGATTTTTGTGTATCCCAAAACTTTCATAATGACGCAAGTAAGAAAAGAGATAGGACACAGACATATGCAAAGGGAAGGCCATGTGAAGATAGGGAGAAGATGGATGGCCAAGAAGAAGGGCCTTCAAAAAAACTAAACCTGGCTGGGCGTGGTGGCTCAAGCTGTAATCCTAGCACTCTGAGGGACCAAGGTGGGTGGATTGCTTGAGTTCAGGAGTTCAAGACCAGCCTCACCAAGAGTGAGACCCCATCTCTACTAAAAATAGGAAAATTAGTCAGATTGGTGCCAGGTGCCTGTAGTCCCAGCTACTCAGGAGGCTGAGATAGGAGCACAAGAATTTGAGGCTGCTGTGAGTTATGATGACATCATGGCAATCTACCCAGGGTGACAAAATAAAAAGGGGAAAAAAGAAACTAAACCTGCCAACACCTTGATCTCACACTTCTAGCCTCCTGAATTGTAAGAAAATAAATTTCCATTGTTTGTGCCATCCAGTCTGTGGTATGTTATTATGGAAGCTCTAGCAAACTCATCTATTGGTACTCCAGTAGCTCAGAATAGAAGTGCCTCAAAGAGAATTTGATATTTTTTAAATGCCAAATAAAATACAATTTAGAGTCAATAAAATAAAGAATTGATTAACTCACAGGTGCTTGAAAAGATCAAATTCTCTATCTTAACACACCATTACCCAACAATGTGTCCACAGTGGTAAAGCTAAAATAGAGAACTCCAGCTGGACGCTGAGGGACCAACCAAACAGCTTGGATTTTTTTTTCCAGTTTGAGAGTCACATTTTAATTCCAATGAGGAGTTTGAATTCTGTATCAGCAAA
>NW_003852740.1:55064-56576 GCF_000181295.1 Otolemur garnettii
ATATATATCCAAACACCGACAGCTTAAGACTCAGAGTGTGGTAAAGGAGATCACACTGTATTGTGTCTATGCACACGACCACCCAGCCTTAACTCCTTTGTGAGTAGTGTGAGTTACCAAGAAATTTTGTTTTAGGGGTTTCTTTATGAAGACAGACTATCACTCTGTTGCTCAGGCTAACATATCCTGTCATCTGCCTTGCTCATAGCAACCTCAAACTCCTGGGTTCAAATGTTTCTCTTGCCTTGGCCTCACAGAATATTAGGATCAATCACAGGCATGAGCCACTGCACTCAGCCTGCCAAGGAATTTTGGAGTCAGAAGACTTAATATGTACATGCAAAGTTTAGGAAACTAGAAGAAGAAAGTTTTATAGGTACATAGTGATACCAGATTTTTGATACTGGATTTCCAGCCTCTTGGTCTCAACAATTCGATGAATAAATCAACACACCACAGGATCAACAGTAGGTCAGGTTTTATTCAACAAGTGTAACAGCTCTCACAAAGAGCCAAACCTTGCAGAGCGGGATCAGTAGTAAGATAGGCTTTATACAAGTGTCACAGCTCTTACAAAGAGCCAAACTTCCTTGCAGAGCAGGATACATGCGTTACAGCTCTTGCAAAGTGTCAAACTACTTGCAGAGCAGGGTATAAGTGTTACAGCTCTTACAAAGAGCAAAACCTCCTTGCAAAGCCGGATGCAAGTGTTACAGCTCTTACAAAGAGCCAAACTTCCTTGCAGAGCAGGATATAAGTGTTACAGCTCTTGCTCTTCTGCTTTC
Organism: Otolemur garnettii; assembly: GCF_000181295.1. NCBI lineage: Eukaryota > Metazoa > Chordata > Mammalia > Primates > Galagidae > Otolemur > Otolemur garnettii. Next base: position 55,850 of record NW_003852740.1, read on the forward strand.
TCTCCCTCAGAGGTCTGCAGGTAATCTGCTGCGATCTGCAATGATCTGTGCTTGGGCTCTCTGCTTAGGGGCTTATATAGGGGCAGTTGTCCAATGAGCTTTCAGGGCCTGAAAACAGACCAATCAGGAGCAGGTTTTGAAAATGGACCAATCAGGGATGCACTTGAGGAATTGTCAGTGTCTTCCCCCACTTGTGTCGAGTTCCTTTGGCTATTGCAGCCTCCCCTGGGGGAGGGAAGCTCCCCTTGCTTGCCTACATACACTCCAGCCTGCTTCAGCCTGCTCCAGCCTGCTGGTTCCTCTGCCAGCTGCCGCCACCAACACCGCCAAGACGGAGGCAGCAGGTCCTCCAGCCCAGCTTGGGGGGACCCATAGGATTGGTCTGGTATCAATAGGATTTTGCCAAGGTGCATAAGTAAAGAGACAGTACTATACCCTATACTGGTGTAAAATGTCAGCCCTGGGGGACTCTAAGACACTGGGCATTTGGCAGAGATCTCTTGACAGACTTGGCAGATTGTCTACTTGCAAAGCTACAAAACTTTTAGTGAAACTGTATACACATAAAGAAAATGATAAAGTTTTACTATTTCAACTATTTATTGAGGCATATATCAATAGCAGACAAGGAATTCCTGAATCAGTGAAATTCTAGATCTTATTTTTGCTTTCCTGGAAATGTCTCTCTTCTGGGAAGCCAGTGCTAGAATGTATAAACAGCAGGGAG
>NW_003852740.1:57614-58799 GCF_000181295.1 Otolemur garnettii
TCTTGCCTACCAATAGAGTTAAGCTTGCTTGATCTATCTGCCCAGTATCCTGAAGAATTTCACAAGCAATTATGAGAAAATGCAATTTTAAAACCAGGAATAGCTGCAGTACCCATAGACATTTATGGAGAAATTTAAAAGGCTTTCCTTTTTGGACAGTTTCCAGAGATAAATTGGCTGGGCTATCATATGTATTTTTATTTATTTATTTATTTGAGATGGAGTCTCACTTTGTAACTATGGGTAGTGTGCCATGGAGTCACAGCTCACAGCAACCTCAAACCTTGGGCTCAAGTGAATCTCTTGCCTCAGCTTCCCGAGTAGCTAGGACTACAGGTGCCTGCCACAAGGCCTGGCTATTTTTAGAGACGGGGTCTTGCTCTGGCTCAGTCTTGTCTCAAAGCTGTGAGCTGACATAATCCACCCACTTCGGCCTCTCAGAGTGCTGAGATTGGTGGTGGGCCTTGAGCAGCCCTTGGACCCCTGGTCAGCATGTCCTGGCTTATTTCACAATATTGTGCAACCACTAGTACTATTTATTTCTGAAACTTTTCTATGAAGCCAGTGTTAGAATGTACAAACATCAGGGAGGGGCAATGTTCTTTGTAACAAGTCTGTAATAAGGTGCTCCAATGCTTTCCTTCCTGTCCAGAACTTTGAAATTTGCTTTAGGTAAATTCTTTTCTTCTCTATTATTTTTTTATATTTCTGAGAGGGCCTGCTCTGGGAGGCCAAAGTGGGTGGACTGCCTGAGCTCACAGCTTTGAGACAAGGCATAAGCCACTGTGCCCAGCCTCATATATATTTTTAAAAGAATGATATGTATATTTATTTATGGCAGAAGAATACCTTTTCCAGAAGAAAAGCTGGAAAAAGGTCACAAGAAAAATTGAATGCTGTAGCAATGTCAACTAGTTCTCCATTTTGATGTATAAGGAAATATATAGTCAGATACCAGGAATGTATATAGTGGATGAAATTAAACATAAAAGCAAATAGAATTGTTTAATGGGTATAGAGTTTTAGTTTGAGACAACAAAAAAGTTCTGGAAATAAATAGTACTAGTGGTTGCATAATATTGTGAAATAAGCCAGGACATGTCAACCAGGGGGTCAAGGGCTGCTCAAGGCCCACCACCAACATCAGCACCCACACATCTCCCAGAGGCCAAGGGCTGCCCAGGG
>NW_003852740.1:71545-72631 GCF_000181295.1 Otolemur garnettii
TTTACAATTAAAAATACAATACATAAAGCCAAAGATAATGGACAAATTGGGAGAAAATATTTGTAACATATACAGCAGACAAGGGCCTCATGCATAAAGAACTGTCCAACCTAAGGGACTCAGAAAAAGACATAAAAGACAAATTGGAACAGGGAGGAGTAAGGAAGGAAAAAGGAAAACTTTCTATTCACAGCAAAAGTATCTTTATTCATAGATAGAAAATCCTAAGGAATTCACAAAAAAAAGAGCTGATAAATTAATTCAGAAAAGTTACAAGATACAAGACCAACACAAAATTGTATTTACATACACTAGCAATGAAAAAATAAATGAAAAAAACAATTTCATTTACAATAGCTTAGATAAGATTAGAATATGTAGGAGTAAACTAAAGAAGGAGGTACAAGGGAGGTACACTGAGAACACTGCTGAAAGAAATTTTAAATGTTTACAATTTGGAAGATGCAATATTGTTATACTACTCCAATTAATCTGCAGATTCACTGTCTCTGTCAAAGGTCCAAAGAGACTTTTTTGTAGAAACGAAAAAGCCAATGCTAAAATTACTGTTATTACAAGAGAACCTAAATAGCAAAAAATATCCTGAAAAAGAAATATTGAAGGACTTATACATTACTTGATTTTAAAACTTAATTACAAAGCTACTACTTACTACCACTTAGTAAAAAAAGTAGTACAAATCAAAACAATTTATACAGGCATAATGACAGACATACAGATGACAGACATACAGATCAATGGAGTGGAATGGAGAGTTCAGAAATGTATGCATATGTTGACTATTAATTGATTTTTGATCTTTCAATGGAAAAAATTCATATCTTTAATGAATGGTACAGGACAACTGTAAAATGTCAGTTTCACTATAAACATGCAAAATATTGAAGTTGGAAACTCACTTCATGCCTTTTAGAAAAATTAACTCAAAATGTATCAAAGACCTAAATACAACAACTAAAACCACACAACTCTTAGTAGAAAACATAGAGATCAATTTTCATGACCTTGGATTTAATAGTGATTCCTTAAATATGACACTAAAGGCATAAGCAACAAAAGAAAAGA
>NW_003852740.1:73737-78466 GCF_000181295.1 Otolemur garnettii
TCTGAGAAAACAGATTTGTGATTGCCAGGGGACAGCAGGGAGGGAGAATGAAGAGTGACTGTGCTGTGTAGTTTCTTTTAGGGTGACAGACGAAGTTATCTGAAACTAGAGAGTGGTAATAGTTGCATAACATTGTGAATGGACTTAATACCTAAAATAACTATTCATTTATGTTAATATATATTTTTTCTTTTTGAGACAAGGTCTCACTCTGTATCCTGGGTAAAGTGCTGTCGCATCATACTTCAAAAAAACCTCAAACTCATGGGCTCAAGAGATCCTCTTGCCTCAGCCTCCTGAATAGCACAATGCCTGGCTAATTTTACTATTTTACTAGAGGTAGGTCTTGCTCTTGCTCAGACGTGTCTCCAACTCCTGACCTCAGGGAATCCATCCACCTTGGTCTTCCAGAGTGCTACTAGGATTATAGGCATAGGGGCACCACACTCAGCCTTTTATTAATCTGTTAATGCAGACCTTCGAGATATAGGATTTTCTACATATATTTATGCATAACAATGAGTCATAAAATGAAATTATAGAGCTGGGTACAGTGGCTCATGCCTGTAATCCTAGCACTCTGGGAGGTAGAGATGGGGGGATTGCTTGAGCTCAGGAGTTGGAGACCAACCTGAGTAAAAGAAAGAGCCCCATTTCTAAAAATAGCTGGGTCTTGTAGCAGATGCCTGTACTCCCAGCTACTTGGGAGACTGAGACAAGAGGATCACTTAAGTCCAGAGGTTTGAGGCTGCTATGAGTTATGACACCACGGTACTCTATCAAGGGCAACACAGTGAAACTCTGACTCAAAAAAAAAAAAAAAAGAAAGAAAAGAAAAGATAAGAAATCATATTGTTTTCGTTTAAAATGCACTAGGAAAATGCAGTATTAAAAAACAGAAACAAATTAACGACTTACATCTCATGCGATGTATAAAAGTCAATTATTCTACATTTTCCAAAGTTTTCTTCTGTTAAAAATTATTAGAAATATTCAAGATTATAATAATACTAAATGACTATTATTGTAATTTGTTTAATTATTGTCAGCCTATGGCACTTATAACCAATTATATATTAGTTCATTTAATCTTTATAAATTTCCAATAATATATTTTATATCACAACCATCTTCTGAAGATTAAATAACATCAAATATTTTACACTTCCAAATTTAGAAGTGAGGGACACACACTTATACATAGGCACTGAAAAAGCTGATCTCATGGCTGCCTCCTGTGGCTCAAAAGAGTAAGGCACTGGCCCCATATGCCAGAGGTGGCAGGTTCAAAACCGGTCCCGGACAAAAACTGCAAAAAAAAAAAAAGCTGATCTCACAAAGGTGGAGAGTAGAATGAGTGTTGTCAGAGGCTGAGAAGTGGGGAAGGCAAAGAGAATTGGTTACTGGGTTAAATGCAAGGAATGGATTCTAATGTTCAATGCACATTAGGAGACCACAGTGAACAACAATGCATCATGTATTTCAGAATAACTAGAAGAAAATCCCTTGAAATGTTCCCAGCACAAGGACATGATAAATATCGGTGGTGATGGATGTGCTGAGCACACTGACGGGGTCGTTACACAGTCTATGCATGTATCATAATGTCACATGGACTCCACAAGTATGTACAAATATTATGTAAAAGTAAAAAGAAGTGGGAGACACATTCCTAATGCTATTAATATATTATTTGTTTCTGTCCTTAATAAATAAAAACTTTAAAAAAGTTGGGACAAAGAAAAATTTGATAGGAAAGTGAAAAAAAGATATGCACAGACTATGGGATGTATATAAAACTTATTGACTTGTAAACATACAAGAAATATTCCAACTCCATAATTACAGAGATGCAAATTAAAACACCAATGAAATGCCAGTTCTTACTTGTCAGACTAGCAAATACTGAAATGCAAGTTGGCACGTGCTGTGCCAAGGCTATGGGAAACAGCCCAACTCACAGCTGCCAGCGGGACCCAGGGCAGCGCCACTCTGCCATTAGGGAGTTTGACAAATGTGACAAAAGGCCTATGCACTTAAGTTTTTGTCCCAGCAATCCAATGTTTAGCAATCTACTCTGAAGACAACTTTCCCACAATATGAAAATAAATACACTCAAGAGTATTCACTGAAGCATTGTTTGTGATCACAAAACAACAGAACAGAGTAAGTGCCCACGTGGTGCAGGGGTGTATCCCTGGGAGGAGCGTAGCTGCTGAGAGCGGATGAAGAGAGATCCCCAGAACATACCATTCAGTGAGAAAAGCAAACTTGCAGAAGGGCATCTACAGCAGACTGCTCCAGGTGGGCTGGCGGTTGGTGTCTGCAAAGCCAAGATCTGACTAGACGGGGTGATTTAGACAACAGATGAGGGGATGGCCCCAGCACCCAGGGAATTTCCAGCAAGGGGTGTGTGCAGCCTGAGCTCTCCCTGGAAGGACCAGCCAGATGGCAGGTTCTCAGGCAGGGCACAGTGCCCCTCTGCAGCTCTGCCTGGACCATCCTCAAGCTCCCTGGTGTGCTCAGGCCCCAAAAGGGGTGGGACTGAGGAAGAGAAGCTGTTTTTGAAAAGAAAGTCACCAACTCTTATTTATTTACGTACATGAACAAGCAGACAAATAAATAAAAGCTAGGTTCATGCAGCTTTAACAGGTCAGAAGCAACTGACTTAGTTTATAGAGAAAAAAATAGAAACTATTCAGTGTAAGAAAAGTGAGATGAAGAGCTGGAGACAGGAAGAAATATTACACTGACCTGAACGTCCTGGGGTGCACAAATACCCAAGCCCATCCTTTGGTTGAGGAAAGAGCACAGCCATCCTCAGCCTGCTGTGCTCACTTGAGAACCCAAATGAGGGTTCTCAAGTGAGCAGGTGTAAAGGGCAGGTGTGATCCCTTTACACCTGCCTGGAAGCCTGTAGAAGCCTCACTGAGGCTAAGAGGTTCTGAAGAAACCTGTATTGAAAAGAATCTGAGGAATCCCAAGGCCACTGTTTCACAAATTCCATAAGAGACTACAGACAGAAGGTAGAAGACTCACTGAGGGTACCAAGTTGTGACCACTCACTGAGACCTTTCCCTGGGGTCCCAGGTAGGCGAGAACCTTACCAGGACCTGCCCCACTAGCTGTGTGATCTTGGACAATCCACTTGTCTTCTGCAAGGCTTAGTTTGCGAATCCGGCCAACAAAGATATGGGGATAGAGGTAGGCCTCTTTAGACTGCCCTGAGAATAAAATGTGACACAAAGCTGACTTAATCAGAGGAGGTGTTTCCTTCTGCTGTCACCACAGCTGTTATCATCATCTAATGATACTAGGTTAACTCCAAATCGTACAGTGGTGAGTAAGGCCTGAGCTGAGCCTGGGGAGTTTGTTGATATGTCTTGGGGGCCCTCTGTCCCCTGAGTCAGGCTCCTCCCTCCTCACCCTCACAGTTTTCCCACCCATCTTCTGCTTCAGCTCTTCAAGAGCCCTCTCTCCCTGCTCCATTACTACCCTCACAAACTGTTGGCTAATAGTGATGCAAGTGTGACCTCCACTTTCTTGTTCCTAGAAATTTGAGACTGTGGGAAGCAAGGGTCCTCATTTCTCACACTATCACCCTGTATGTGTGTGTGACTTCTACCACCTCTTGCTTTGGGCTAAATGAGTGAGGATCTGAGAAAAGTCTCAGCTCATTCTCCTTTAAAACATACTCCTGGGAATGAGCCACTATGAGTCACCAGCATGAGTTCACACTGGTCACCATCTTCCCTTTCCCTGGGATGCTGTACTACTTGAAGCTTTGCTTTTCTCAGCAAGTGGGTTGGTGGGAGAACTTTGGGGGACACCAGAACCCTCCAGTCACTCAATACTACCTAGTAGCTGCTTTCTCCTGCCGAAGAGCAAGGGTATATCAAGTCCACTGCCCATCTTGGGACCTCCGTTCTCTACCACCCTCCTCATTCCTGCTTTCAGATCCAAAGCCAGATTTGGGTGCTTAAGGACCCTGCAAAACATCTCCTTGGTCATTTGTCTATTTAAAAATGTATAAGGAAGATTTATTTCGGGATTATGTCCCATTTGTCTATATATCTGTTTTCATGCCAGTACTATGCTGTTTAGGTTACTATAGCTTTGTAATATATTTTGAAGTGAGATGCACCAATGCCTCCAGCTTTGTTCTTTTTGCTCAGGATTGCTTTGGCTATTTATGGTCCTTTCTGGTTCCATATACATTTTGTGATTTTTTTTTTTTTTATCTAAGTCTGTCACTGGTATTTAGAGATTGTGCTAAAGCTGTAGATTGCTTTGGGTAGTGTAAATACTTGGACAATATTAATTCTTCCCGTGAACATGGGATATCTTTTGATTTTTGTGTGTCCTCTTCAATCTCTTTCATCAGTGTTTTATGCTTTTCATCGTGAATATCTTTCACCTCTTTGCTTAAATTTATTCTTAGGCATCCTTAATAGTTATTATAAATGGGATTGCCTTCTTGATTTTCTTTCTCAGATTGCTCACAATAGATATACAGAAATGCTACTTATTTTTGTATGCTGACTCTGCATCCTGAAACTTTACTGAGTTCATAAATTAGTTCTAACGGTTTTCAATAGAGTCTTTAGGTTTTTCTAAATGCAACAGCCTATAATCTGCAAGCAAGGAAAGCTTGAGTTCTTCCTTCCAATTTGGATACTGTTTATTTCTTTCTCTTTTCTAATCATTCTGGCTAGGATTTCCAGTACTA
>NW_003852740.1:79602-81381 GCF_000181295.1 Otolemur garnettii
GCTCCATTCTGCATGTGGCTATAGCTGCAGAAGCCCAAGGGCCTTAGCCATGTGAGTGAGAGTATGATGTCCTCTGCAGCTCCCCTCAGTAGTGATAGGACCATGAGATAACATTCTCGTTTTCCTCTCTCACTGTGGGCTGCTGAACACAGCCAAGACAATTGTTGAAGAGCCAGACATCGGCCAAGACAGAAGGAGCTCTGTGTGGCCACTGGGGTCAAAACAGGGAGTCCTGGGGTGTCCTGTGTGAGAGGGTGGCCATCAGTACCCAGAGGAGGAGGCAGAAGGTTCCCAAGGCCAAAGGGTGGCTTCTCGGCAAGGTAAGCTGGGAACCCGGATGGCCTCAGAACCAGGAGACAAACAGAATCCATCACAAAAGCAAGCGCTCCATCCCAACGCAGAGGGGAGGTGCTGCCAGAGGGTGATTGGAGGAACCTTAGCCCCAGGAATCAGGACAGATGTGGCCAGCAGGGAACCCACACTTTAATAATGGGGAAGGAGGGAGCTGTGGCATCACCTGGGGGCCTGGGGATGAGGTGGAGGCGCCTGGGGTGGAACCTCAGAGCAGCAGGCCCAACAGGAGGAGGCTGGTGAGAGCCATGGAGGGGAGGAGGGCTCCAGACCCCGTGCTCGCTGTTGCCTGAGACGTGGTCAGGGGGTCTCTGGAAGCAGTGCCCGCTGTCGCCTGAGACGTAGACAGAGTGGCTCCGGACCCAGTGCCCGCTGTCGCCTGAGACGTAGACAGAGTGGCTCCGGACCCAGTGCCGGCAGTCGGCGGAGAGGCAGAGGTTAAGGTGCCATCTACACACTGAAACTCGCGGAAGACGACGCCTCCCACGGTCTTGTTTCCCACAGACAGGAACTGACAGGTGGAGCCACTTATGTGGGAGCAGCCTCTCAGCACTAGCCGATCAGACGCCGTGTCTGTGAGCACAGAGGACACAGTAAGGCTGCCCAGGGCCTGGCCTGCTCTGGGCCCCTCACCCAGAGCGCCGTGCAGCACAGCTCAGCCACCTGCAAGAGCTGTCTGCTCCTGAAACCACGCAGGGGTAGGAGCCCGGGATAAGGAGCTCCAAACATTAATGGCAGAGGGACTGTGGAGGTCTGGGGCTCAGATCCTGACCTCCACTGGACCGCCAAGGAAATCGAACCCCAGGAGGTGGAAGGCGAGCCTCAGCTCCAAGCCAGGGCCAGAGTGGGTCCTCAGACTCCCCGGCAGGTGAAGGAGCCAGGGACAGTTTCCGAAGGCAGTTCTCCGCTCTAACCCAGGAGGAGGTCAGCCCCTAGACTCTCACCACCGCACCCCACCCTGCCTTCCAGGTTTTGCTGTCCGTCCCCCTCCTCTCTGAGCCTGAGCTCTCCCTACTCGAGTTTTCCCACAGAAGAGGTAAAACACAGCCAGAAAGGACCATGTTTCTCCTTACCCTTAATCCTAGTTCTGCTGCTGTGTTTTACCATGTTTTGAGATCCAAAATGAAGTCTAGGGCGTGGTGATGACAGCCCTGCTTTTCACTGAGCTTTCCTAAGTGCCCCTATTGTGCTGCCAGCTGCATTTCACACAGCCCTGGGGCCCAGGTAGCTCACAGGGGCCAAACAAGGGGCTCAGGGATCATAGGACTTTAGGGGTTGGTCTTTAACCACGATTACTTCACCTTAACTAAAAATGCATTACTCATCTTGGCGCCTGTGGCTCAAGCAGCTAAGGCGCCAGTCACATACACTGGAGCTGGCTGGTTGGAATCCAGCCCCAGCCTGCCAAACAATGACAACTAGAACCAA
>NW_003852740.1:81905-84024 GCF_000181295.1 Otolemur garnettii
AAAAAAAAAAAAAAAAAAATGCATTACTCTTTAATTATCCAGGCAAATGTTAGATATTTCTATTTCACTATCTGATTACTTTCATAGAAAAGGACAACTGGTTGGACTTCAAAGCCCACTTGGCTCTTTCTTCCAAGCTGTTATAAGCCAGCACCTCTAGATGACAGAAAGAAAAGTGTGGGTGTAAAAGAGACTGAAAGGTGTGCCCAGGCACACCTGTAGAGCCAAGAAGTCAACATTGGGCATGGCAGAATGCACTCAAGCACAGCTAGATTACCAGCCAGGGTGGATGGGGTTCCAGAGAAGTGCAACCCCAGAGAAATGGCTCTGGACTGAGAAGGCAGAAGTAACAGCCTGCTCAAGGTCATATGGACGGCCTCTATTTTGGAGGCATCACCACCCGCCACCAGCCCATCTGTGTTAACTCAGAAATCATGACCCAAGGCTTGACATGTTTCCAACTCAAGCCCCACAAAGGAATTGGAACTCCAAGACATACCATTCTCAAAATCCGCAACTAGAGAGACACACCGTTCCTCTTCCTGACATTTCTGGAGCCTCTCAGTACAAGAAGCCCCATCAGATCCATAACAAGCAGGACACTCAATGTTGCTGGAGATGTTCCGTGGTGGGGCTGGGTAGAGTAAGAGTCATTACTCACAACACTGTCACCCTACAGCACTCAGAACTGCCCTGGGGATAGGGACAAGGCAAGCTAGAAGCCATCAGAGATCCTGAGAAGGGAACAATTGCATGTGGGAATCTCAGATCCTGCCTTGAAGACACTATGTCCCCCCAAATATTTACTACACATGACCCTGCTGGTCTATAGGAACAACCTTATAGACCACCCAGTCTTCAAGAACTACGACCCAGCTGTGTGTTGGTGCAGACTGAGAAAGCAAAAACCAACCTGAAGTCAACATTAACATGGCCAGCATTAGCCAACAGGCACATAACTATTACTTAATCCTGCTCTGAATAAATAAGCACAGGCCATTATTTAACATTGCAACTAGGAGGAAAAATATTATATTGAAACCTAGTTCTGCTATCAATTAACTGTGCTTTATGACCAAGGCCAAGAAACTTTGCCTTTTGGTCACATTTTCTCTTCAAAAAGAGAGCTTGGTCTACATCAGCAGTTCTCAAATTGTGGTCCAGGAACCCCCGAGTCCCTGAGACACCCTCAGAAAGTCCATAACATCAAAACAATTTTCATAATAATACAAAGATGTTATTTGCCTCTTTTATTCTTTCTCTCATGAGCATACAGTAGTCTTCCACAGCCTTTAAGGACAGCCTTTAACACACAAACAAATATGAGAATTCAGCTGTCTTCTATCAAGCTCAAAACTAAAGAGCTTTGTGAAAATATATACTAAGGGCTCAGTGCCTGTGGCACAAGTGGCACAAGTGGCTAAGGCACCAGCCACATGGCAGGTTCAAATCCAGCCCAAGCCCCGCCAAACAATGATGGCAGCAACCAAAAAATAGCCGGGCATTGTGGCGAGTGCCTGTAGTCCCAGCTACTTGGGAGGCTGAGGCGGGAGACTCGTTGAAGCCCAGGAGTTGGAGATTGCTGTGAGCTATGAGCTGTGATGTCAGGACACTCTACCCAGGGCGACAGCTTGAGGCTCTGTCTCAAAAAAGAAAATATACAATAGGCATGCCAGTCTTCTCACTAAATAAATATTTTTATCTTGGAAATATTGTTATTTCTATGTAAAATGTTAACGTTTAATGGGTTTCTTTTCATTATTTTGAGTGAACTAATTAAGATTTCTAAATTTTCTTAGCTTTAATTTCTAAGACAGCAAATATTGATGGATAGAGTTCATATAAACAAAAGGTCTTTGGGATCCTCAATCATTCTCAAGACTTAGAGTCTTAACAGAGGCCTGAGAGCATAGGTTTGAGAACTGGTGTGCATCTAATGCCCCTTCCACACAACTTGGTGGGCTTATAGCATCCTTACTAAGAAAGGGAGAAGTAGGGTAAGAGTGCTGGCTTGTCACATTCATCTCTTACATATTTGATCTAAGTCAGATGATAAAGGGACCCAGACATGCCCTGAGGTGCCTGGGCTTGAAATGTTTACCTAAAGACAAGAGCACAG
>NW_003852740.1:84482-88631 GCF_000181295.1 Otolemur garnettii
ATTGAACCTGAATCCAGTAAAACATCTAGCCAAAGTTATCTAATATGCCAGCCACTAGCTATATGTGCCTATTTAAGTGTAAATCTGATGATTAAAATTAAATAAAATTTAAAATTAAGCTCCTTAGTCATGCTAGCCATGTCTCAAATGCCCAATAGCCATAAGTAATTACCATATATAACAGTGTTGATCAGACATTTCTGTTATTTGAGAAAGAATTACTGGATAGAACTAGTCTAGCCTAGAGAAAATACCAGGGACAGGAGAGCAAGTCAAATAGCACCTCAAGGAAGCAACCAACCAGTATGGGACAGCTGCAGGACAAATGGCAGTCTCTCCAACAAATCAATGGGATTGGACAGAAGAAGTAATAGGAGTTGTCATAAAACAAATTACACTCAATAGTCACGTAACAGAAAAATGCAGTTTGGGCATTTTATTTGGATACAAATCCCAAAACATCAACCATATCCTGACATCTTTGAAACAATTAAGAAATTTTTAAGATGGCCTAGGTATTAGAAGAAATTAAAGGAACAGTGGGGCTGGCTTGGGGCCCATAGCACAGTGGTTACAGTGCCAGCCACATGCACGGAGGCTGGCGGATTCAAGCCTGGCCCAGGCCAGCTAAACAACAATGACAACTGCAACCAAAAAAATAGCTGGGTGTTGTGGCAGGTGCCTGTAGTCCCAGCTACTTGGGAGGCTGAGGCAAGATAGTCACTGAAACCCAAGAGTTTGAGGTTGCTGTAAGGTGGGACGCCACAGCACTGTACCAAGGGCAACATAGTGAGACTCCATCTCAAAAAAATAAATAAATAAAAATAAAACAAAGGATCAGTGGGGCCCAATGGCTCACACCTGTAATTCTAGCACTTTGGAAGGTCAAGGTGGGAGGATCCCTTGAGCTTAGGAGTTCAAGACCAGCCTGAGCTAGAGCCACTACTACAAATAGAAAAATGTAGCCAGGTGTTGTGGTGAGGATCTGCAGTCCCAGGGACTTGGGAGGCTAAGGCAGGAGGACTTCTTGAGCCTAGGAGCTTAAGGCTGCTATGAGCTATGACACCATTGCACTTTACTCAGGGTGACAGAGTAAGAGTCTATCTCAAAAAGAAAACAAAACTAAAGAATTAAAGTTAATTTTCTTATGTATAATAATATGTGTCTCACTCTATTTTGTATTGCTATAACAGAATACTACAGACTAGGTAATTTATAAAGTAAAAAAAAATTGTTTCCTACAGAAGGAGGCTGAGAAACCCAATATCAAAGGACCAGCCCCTGGTGAGGACCTTCTTGCTGCATGGTCCCATGGAGGAAAGGCAAGAGAGGGCAAGGGCAAGGAAGGACAGAGGGCACCAGACTCACTTTCACCAGGAACCCACACAACTATAGCAGCAGGAATCTGTTCACAAGGGTGGGGCCCTCATGCCCTGATCACCTCTTAGTGGTCCTACCTCTTAACACTGTCACAGTAGCAATTAAACTTTACCCTTAATTTTGGAGATAGCATTCAATCTTCAGCAGTATAGTTAAGTAAAAAAATATATATATCAGAGATGAACAGTGACATATTTATGGGGAAAATGACAGATTCCATGATACACATATATATCATGATGATATATGTGTATAGGTATGATTATATATGCATATATATTTTTTTACTTTAAAATACTTTGGCCAAAGTAAAAAATACTTTGGGAAAAAAAAATAGTAGAATATTGATAATGGCTGACACAGGACAGTGGTTTATACGGCAGTACACTAATCTGTTCTTCCTGCTTTGTGTATGTCTGAACAGGACCATTATAAAAAGATAAGAAGAAACCTCAGAGAGATGAGGTCAAAATCAAAATGCCCTTTGAGGAACTCTTGAACAAAAGTATGGCTGATCTAGAAGAGGAAGGAAGCATGAAGGGAGATAAAAGAGCCTGACAAATGGAAGAGCAAGTTGCCCTCCTTGTCCTTTAACTGAGAGCTGCTCCTGCTTCTCATAACCCCTCACGTTCATCTAGAATGAGGCTTTAGTCAAGGCCAGCAGTTTCTAGGATACCACAAGGGACTGTCTGCTTGCCTGGCTCTGTCCTTATGTTCTCTTCTGACTTCTGCTTGTCTCAGCCTCTCCTGGGAGTCACCTTCCTGGCCCCTCTGTCCTTACACAGCCTGGCCCCATCTCAGCCTTTCTGTCCTCCATGACTACCCCCTCCAGCTCCCACCTGATGTCTCAGAGGCAAGGGTAACACACACAACCAGGCTCACCTAGAGAGGAGCTGGCTGAGGAGCCGACACAGCTGGTGTTGGCATCTGATGGACATTCAGTGGCAGTGACGTTTACACAGGAGTTTTCCCATGAATGACACTGCACACAGCTGAGGGATTCTGAGGAGACAAGATGTCCAACATAGGTTAACATTCAGCAGACAGTCATAAAGTGTACTCTGCAAAGCACCACACCCACCTCGAGGTAAAAGACAGGTGGGATGGCATTCCTACCCTCTAGGGGTCCCCAAGATTGATTGATCCCCACCCTATTCGTCTCTCCCCACTGTTCACCATTCCCCAATGGGAAGATCCAACCCTAACCTACAACACAGAGGGATCCACTGACAGCAGGGTACAGAGATAGGTCTGGTGCCTTCCACTGATCACACTTAATATATAAGCCCACGTTAACAGTCCCCCTGTTCTCAAAGATCAGTCTTTGAGACTAAGAAGTGTCTGGTGGGCTCGGCAGCCATAGCTAAGTGGTTAAGGCACTGGCCACATACACCAGGGCTGGTGGGTTTGAACCCAGCCTGGGCCTGCCAAAAAACAACAATGACAACTGCAACAAAAACAAAAAAAATAGCTAGGTGTTGTGGTGGGCACCTGTAGTCCCAGCTACTTGAGAGGCTGAGGCAAGAAAATCACTTAAGCCAAAGAGTTTGAGGTTGCTGTGAGCTGTGATGCCAAAGTACTCTACCGCTGGCAACATAGTGAGACTCAGTCTCAAAAAAAAAGTGTCTGAGGAAATGGGAAATGGGATCTTCAACCAAAAAGGGGACTCCAGCATCTCTCACCTACAGCTGCGACAGCAAGTGCCAAGATGATGCCAGCAATGAGGACACCCTTCATGGCACTGACGTTGACTGACTCCCCCGAGGATAGGGCCACAGAACCTCAAGCCTAAAAAGACACAAAGAGGGAAGCCCTGGGGTGTTAGAGGGCCGCTTGTCATCCCCAGAGACTTTTATCATACTGCAGCTATCCCAGAATAGTCTATCCTCGTGACAGAGAGAATCAGAATCCTAAACCAGGAGCACAAAACTGGGACACAGATCCCACCCTGCCTTAACAGAGGTCCAAGTTTTCCTAATCTCAAATGCCTACAGGTATGAAGCACATATGGCATCTACATACATGCATATTTCTATGGATATGAAACAGAGTTAGGACATTTCCTATGGAGCTGCTTCTGGTGCCAGATGGGCAGACAGGCCAATTTCTAGTTCCATTGCTGATGAAGTCCAAGCAGAAAGAGCTAGGCTGGTGTTTGTGTCCTCCTCTCTCTCTCAGAGCTCAATGCCTTCCTGAACTCTTCCCCCTGTCCCATCCTGCCACCCTTTGGAAAAATTGTCTTCCATGAGATGGTCCCTGGTGCCAAAAATGTTCTGGTGCATGGCCTGTTAGGAAGCAGACCACACAGCAGGAGGTCAGCACCGGCAAGCACACGAAGCTTCCTTGATTTATAGACACTCCTCATTACTTGTGTCACTTGTCCCCATTACTTGCTAAGCCCCACCTTCTGTCTTATCCTCTTCCTTTCCACCTCCTGACCACTCCTCACCTCCCCTCCAGGAAACCAGCCCCTGGTGCCAGAAAGGTTGACATAGCTCCAGCTGCTATCTCACTACATTCACATTTTACACTCAGGGTTTTGTTCCTGCCACCACAGTAAACACTTGCTGAGCAGTCACTACAGTGCAAGCACTTTACAGATAGCAACTTAAGTAAGCACAGGTTCTACGGTTCACACCACAGGGAAAAACAAGCCCCAAAAGGGCTAAGTAACACTCAAAGTCAAGGCCCTCCTCTGGAAGGTGTTAGAGCTGGGCTTTGGCCTGAGACACCCAGCCCACACTCCTTCCAGCAGATGACAACTCCAGT
>NW_003852740.1:89218-93655 GCF_000181295.1 Otolemur garnettii
GGGACTGCCTGCACTCGGACGCTGCAGCCTCTCCTCTGTTACACACCACACCACATATACACACAACGCAACACGCAAACTGCACTAAGCACACCACATACACACCACACCACATTACACACAGCACACATACATACACCATACACTCCACTACACATACACTACATACACCACACACACCCCACTACACACACAACACACACACACCACTACACGCACACATCACATACACTACATACACCACACACACACCTAACTACACACACATATACTATAGTACACACACATACACACCACACATCCAACACACACACACCACTACACGCACCATCACATACACTACATACACCACACATACACCCCACTACATACACACATACAATGCCACACACACATACACACCACACATACAACACACACACATCACACACACATCCCACAACACACATACAATACCACACACATACACACCACACATACAACACACACACCACACATACCACACACTCCACTCAATTTGCACACACCACATACACATACACACCATATACACCACACACACCCCCAACGACATACATATATACAATGCCACACACACATACACACCACTCCACACATGCACACACACCACACACAACACACACAACACACACACTGCTATACACCATGCTGGACTTATCAAGCATTGGTAGGAAGGAAGAGAAACCAGTCCATCAAGAGGGAGTAACGTGTATATTATCCTCACACCCCAACATTTAGAGATCTAAGAAGAAAAATAAGGCATGTCTGGTTTGGAGCTTGTAGAAGGTATGCCAGTCACCCTGCCAGACCCATTTCTCCTCCGTACAGAAAGTTTCCAAGGTTGAGCCCCCTGGGAAAGGGCCCTCAAGCTTTACTAGTGTGAAGGAGGAGGAGGAAGAGAAAGAGGTGATGAGAGGGACCATGGCAGCAAAGTGAGTGCACCACTCACATCAGCATGAGTGGACGAGCCTCACTTTCAGAGAGAAAGGACAGGGGCCTAGAAAGGTCATCCTGGCCAGGGACACAGCAAAGAAACAGCCCAGAGTGACCCCACAGTGGGACCCAGGCCCTGCCCCACCCTGTAGGTAACAGAGGCAATGCAGCTGGGGTTTCAGGTGTGGTTCCCACACAGAGCAGGAGAAGAAAGCGCATCTACACACCTCCTTGCAAAGCTCTTCACATTTGCAAAGTTCTATTGCTGAATTTTTTCAACAGCCTGGCAGGGTCTTACCACAATTGCTGTCACCTGACACCCAGGGAAGTCAGACGTCAGAAGCTGAGGACACAGTAACACACAGAGCAAAAGACAGCACACAGCGGCACACAGAGCACACACACGGACAACCCAAAGAACCACGGAGGTGAAGACAATACCCAAACTGCACTGCATCCTGTAGCCTTCCTCCACTCTAGCTTCTCTCTCCCGAGGAGGATGCTGCTACAGAGGGCAGTGCCAAAGAAGCCAGAGCCAGGACAGGACATGAGGTGGCCCTGAACGTCCTTTCTTGGGTTCAGCTTCTCCATGGCTCAGGTCCCAGCCTTGCAGTCTCCCTACCTTCTGGTTCTGGCCCAGAGACTGTGCTGCAGAAGGCAGGTCTTGCAGAGACTTGGTGCAGGTGTGACAGGCTTCATATAGCAGTTGTTGGCCCAGGGTCATAAAGCACAGCCACCTTCTGAGGAGGGACCTCAGGGTGACACGGGCCACTGCTTCTGGCTGTCAACCTATGCCCTGCCCAGCCATAGAGCCCCAGGCAGCTTAACTCTTTGGTAGCTGCACTGTTGATGTCCTCTCTGAGACCTTTAGGTATTAGGAGCAATTTTGATAAAAGCCTGGCTTTAGCAAAAGGTATGTGAGAGCAAGATATCTTCCAACGTCTGCTATGGCTCACTAAACCCATTCCACAATTTGTTAAGGAGAAACATTGCCTATATCAACTTGGTAAAACAGTCACCATCATCATCCCCATTTCCACTGATTGGGAATAAACACATAGAGGTCCAGGCAAAGGGGCAGGAATTTTATCTCCAAAGGAGTCTGAGTCAAGAACGTGGCAAAGGGCCCAGTCGAGAGCATACATCCTCACCCTACTTGCTTTCTGTCTGTGTTAGCTTCTGGGAACTCTCATCGATGGGCTTATTCCTCCAGCTTGGAAATGTGAGAACACACTAAAAATAGTGAAATTAGTGTTCCAACATTCCCACCCCTCAGTCACTTTGCAGAAGAAAGGTGCATGCCCTGAAAGACACACTTGCCAGTCATCTGTGCCCTTGATGGTTATCATCCTGAGTCTTGAGTTCTCCATCTTTCAAATGCAAAAATCACCATCACCCACTCACAAGCTGTCCTGAGCATTAGAAAGAGGTCACATAGGCAGACATTTAGCATGCAAGCATACCATCATTAAAAGCTTTGAAAACGAGGGCTACTATTGATGCTATGGCTCCATGAGCTCACACCTATGACACCACAGCCTAAACAGGCAGTCACACTGCATAGGGTAGTGACTTAAAGTGAGGCCCAAGCCTCAGAGTCAACTGCTGCCAGCTTCTAATTGAGTCAGCTTAGAAGACTGCATATTGTAGGTGGCACCTGTGGCTTAGTGAGTAGGGCGCCGGCCCCATATACCAAAGCTGGCGGGTTCAAACCTGGCCGCAGCCAAATTGCAACCACAACAAAAAATAGCCAGGCATTGTGGCAAGCACATGAAGTCCCAGCTAATCAGGAGGATGAGGCAAGAAAATCATTTAAGCCCAAGATTTGGAGGTTGCTGTGAGCTGTGTGACACCACAGCACTCTACCGAGGACCATAAAGTGAGACCCTGTCTCTGCAAAAGAAAAAAAGAAGATTACACATTGAGCATCAGTTTCCTCACCTGAGTGAAAATGACAGCTGTGGTACTTAATTTCTGTAAAGATTAAAAGATGTTGGGGTTGCGTTTACTTCTCCAACAAGCTGTACCAAAACATCAACCTACATTCTTTTCTTTGTACCACTCTTTCAAACAGAGTAATTTAATACCAGAAAAATTAAGAGAAAAAGCATACAATGCTCTTTGAACAGTGCATAGAATATTAGAAATTTGGCTCAAGGAAATTCTGCTCAAGGAAATTAATATCACTAACTCAATCACTAATAGTTTAGCTGAGCTTCCTTCAGGGCTGGTAACATGTCTAGGATTAAATCAGCTAATCATCTCAGGAAATATAACCATTTCTGTTAAAGCTCAGTCTTTAGGGGTGGCGCCTGTGGCTCAGAAGGGTATAGGGTGCCGGCCCCATATGCTGGAGGTGACGGGTTCAAACCCAGCCCCAGCCAGAAAAAAGAAAAAAAATCCTCAGTCTTTAAATACAAGGCATATTTGAAGGATTATTGCATGTACCAATTATAAAGCCAGTTTGTCTGCAAGACTACTAATATACATTTTCACTCAGGTTAAGTTAGGAAGACAAAAATAGAACAACAGATAGGCCTGGCTTGACTCATGTTTATATACATTATTAGCTGTGTGACTTTGGTTAATACTCTCAGTATCTCTATCAAAACAAAGGGACAATGCCTGTTTTGCAGAGTGCCTTACAGAGTTTTCAAAAATGACTGCTTTTTCCTCCTTGTCCTTCCTGTGACAGTTTAGCCTTAAATTTTCACATTTATTCAACCAACTCCTGTATGTGCTTCCGTGCCAGGTCCTGGCACAAAGCTGAGTTCCTTGCCTGCCCTGTGATTTTAAGCTAATAACAACAACTATGAGGCCTGATGTGATAGCTCATGCCTGTGATCCTAGCACTCAGGGAGGCTGAGGTGGGTAGGGTGCTTGAGTTCAGGAGTTTGAGAGCTGCTTGAGCAAGAGCAAGAACCTCCACTAAAAATAGAAAAGCTAGCCAGGGCTCGTGGCAGGAGTCTGTAGTCCCAGCTGTGAGGGAAACAAAATAGAAGCAGAGGTAGGAGCTGACAGCACTGAGGTGGGGAGATGGTGCAGACAGCATGGGCTGGACACCACTCTGAGAGGCTGACAGGTGACAGGGACCAGGTGAGGGATGAGGAGGGTAAGACAGTCCCAGAAAGTAAACAAAAAGCATGAGTAAAATAAGGTTTATTGGTGAAGAGGAATGTATATTGCTTGAGGAACTGAACAAAGTTCATTGAAGAATTACCAGTTTAATACAGAATTACAATGTCAGTATACACACCCTTTCTCCTGAGCTCATTTCAGTATTCTGTTTGTTCTTCTCATAAGCAGCTTAAATGACAGGTAAAGAGAACTCGACTTGTTCAAAACCTTGTATTGCGGCTCGGCGCCTATAGATCAACCGGCTAAGGCGCCAGCCACAGACATCTAAGGTGGTGGGTTCGAATCCCCAGCCCAGACCCGCCAAACAACAATGACGGCTGCAACCAAAAAATATAGCCGGGTGTT
>NW_003852740.1:94740-95612 GCF_000181295.1 Otolemur garnettii
GGAAGCTGGGAGATCAGAGACATGACTAGAGGCCTAAGAGAGGGACACAGAGGGAAAAGAAGTGGGGAGAAAGAAGGAGAGATAGAAAACCAGAAGAAAGAAGCTTCATCTATCTGGAAAGAAGATTATCCAGAGCCTTCCTTCCCTCCTCCCCCCTCCTCTGTGAGAGCCAGGACAGGAGCTGCCTCTCCAACAAGTGCTTTTTGTTTTGCACAGAGGCGGGTGCAAAAGACTGGCCTACTTCAGAGAGGTGTGACAATCCAATGGCTCTCATAGAGAAGACCAATGGTAGTACTGTTCCCATTTATGACTTTTTCATTAACAATACTTCTGAAAACGAAATTTGGAAACCCTATGTCTAGACCCAACTATTTACTTGGGAACCACCAAAATATACATTATTATTTTATTTAGTTTGTCACAAATGCAATGGCGAGAATGGAGAAGAAGTATTAAGGGCTGGCAGGACATGCAAGAAAAAGCAAGTGTAAGGGCAGCTAAAGACAGACAACACATGGGGGTATCTCTTGTATCTTATTTCTGAGGCTGTGTCTATTTGCTCATGAGTATAAGGACAGCTTCTCATATCTTAATGACTCATTTAAATAACATGGTCCTTTAGAAACTGTAATACTGGGCAGCGCCTGTGGCTCAGTGAGTAGGGCACCAGCCCCATATGCCGAGGGTGGTGGGTTCAAATCTGGCCCAAGCCAAACTGCAACAACAACAACAACAAAATAGCCATGCTTTGTGGTAGATGCTTGTAGTCCCAGATACTAGGGAGGCTGAGGCAAGAGAATTGCCTAAGTCCAAGAGCTGGAGGTTGCTGTGAGCTGTGACACTACGGCACTCTACTGTAGTGAGACTCTTGT
>NW_003852740.1:98188-114719 GCF_000181295.1 Otolemur garnettii
ACAAAGTTTCTGTTTTGCAAGAAATTGTTTGCACAGCAGTATGAATGTGTTTAACACTACCAGATTGTGTGTTTAAAAATAATTCAGATGGTAAAATTTATGTTATGTGTAGTTCACCACAGTGAAAAATCATACAAAACAACAAAATACTTAGGAATAAATTCAACTAAGGAGATGCAAGACTTGTACACTAAAAAGTGCAAGATATGTTGGAAAAGAAATAAAAGAAAACCTAAATAAATATAAAGAAATTCTGAGTTCATAGATTGGAAAACTTAATATTGTTTTAAGAGTAATACTTTTAATTGATCTATGGATGTAATGCAATTTCTATCAAATTCCAACTTCTTATGTGCATAAGTGTATAAGATGATCCTAAAATTCATATCAAAATGCAAGGGATTCCAGAAAACAAAAACAATCTCTAGAAAGAGAGAATTGAAGGAAGGACAAAAAGAAGGAAAGAAGTAAAAGAAAAAAGAATTTACCCTTCCTTATTCAAAACCTACTACTACAAAGCTACAGTAATCATAATAGTGTGGTGCTGGAATAAAGACAGATATATAGATCACATGAATAAAACTCAGAACACAGTAACAAACCTGTGTATCAATAGTCAGTTGATTTTCAACACAGGTGACAATACTAGTCAGTGGGGAAAAAAACCAGTCTTTCCAACAAATGGTATTGGGACTAATAGATATCCATGTGCACAAAAATGAATTCAGACCCATATCTCACATAGCATGTAAAAATAACTCAAAAATTAATCAAAGACTTAAATATGAGATAAAACTAGAAAAAAAGGAGACAAAAAGGTATAAATCTTCATGGCCCCAGAATAGCCAAGGGTTTGTTAAATATGACATCAAAAGCACAAACATAAAACATGTCAGTTAGACCATCAAAATTTCAAACTTTTTACCTCAAAGAACACTATTAAGAAACTGAAAATGCAACCCAGCATGTTGCAAGAATCTAGGCCCAGGAGAGAAAAAGAGTCACCTGAACACTGGTGAGAGAAGAGAGAAGAGGAAGGAGTTTTATTTCAGTCAGTAGAGCCATGGCAGACTAGAATCCAAAATGGCCAAGCTCCCATATCAACTCCGTCCCTATCTGTTTATTGGACTCACAAGTAGACAAAGAAAAGAATTATTGTATTACCTCTCATTGGAGGTGTTAAAGCTTGTGCAGATTTACAGAAGCAGAAGCAAGCAGTAAGCATTAGTTTCAAGGACCTAAGTCTTACAAATTCTTAAGGCTTGGTTACCATAAGGAAGACCTTGCAGGAGTATTCTTGGGCTTCTCTAAGAAGCCTTTAGACCTTACTTTTCCTGGGTATCCTCTCTCAAGAGAAGGGGATAAAATATTTGCAAATCACATGTCTAATAAGGATCTTAAATATCAGGAATATGCCACATAGAAAGAATGCCTATAACTCAAAAGAAGACAAACAGCTCAATTTAAAAATGAGCAAAGAACTTGCTTCAAAGTGGAAATAGCCAACAAGCATGTGGAAAAGGTGCTCAATATTAGTCATCAGAAAAATGAAAATTAGGGAGGGGGACTGGAGGGATCACATCTGAGGTTTATCTTACAAGGGTACAAGTGAATCTTTCTAAGAGTAGAATGTGAACGTTTTAAAACAATAACTAAGAAAATGATATGAAGGCTATGTTAACCAGTTTGATGGAAGTGTTTCGGATTGTGTGTGAAAACCCCACACTGTACTCTAGAAGTGCACGAATGTACATAGTTACCATTCAATAAAAAAAAAAAGAAAAAGAAAAATGAAAATTAAGCCACAATGAGGTACCACTTCACTCCCACTAAGATAGATAGAATACAAAAATAAGGTAGAGAAAATAACGGGTGTTATAGATACCTGTATATAATACACTTGCTGTTCTTTCTCTTTCTCTCTCTGTCTGTCTCCCTACTTGCCTACAAGGGCTGGGCATGGTAGCTCAGGCCTGTAATCCCAGTCCTTTGGGAGGCTGTGGTGGGAAAATTGCTTGAGGCCAGGAGCTCAGGTTGCAGTGTGCTACGGCGCAAGGGAACAAGGCCCTGTCTCAAAAAAAAAAAAAAAAGAAGAAGAAGAAGAAGAAGAAGAAGAAGAAGAAGAAATCCATTCTGGAATAGAGACATCTTAGTGTTGCAAGAAATGGTGAATTAAAAAAAAAACAGACACTTGCACCAAAGCTATAGAGCAGTGGTTCTCAACCTTCCTAATGATACTGGACCTTCAGGTTCTTGGTCTTGGTGATTTGAAGAATAAATCTGCGGACCACAGATCAGTGGCAAGACAGAATTTATTTACAGAAAAGAATACCAAAACACTGAAGTTCTTGGTAGGGAGAGAAAACCCCAGTCGGGAGAGAAAAGCTCTCTCCGTTTTTCTCTCTCCATTTAGCGGTATATATAGGTAAATGGGTTCCTTCTATATGAGGCCAGGAAATGAATGGACACAGTCTCTTCCGCTGGGGCAAGATGAATGAATGTACTAATGAATGGACACAGTCCATTCACAGATCTGAGGCCTAGGAAACTTAACATGAAATTGACCTACGCATAGGAAATGGGGGTTCCGCATTTAGTCATAAGTGGAAGGGGAAGGAGACACCAAGGTGCCAGTGTGTCCCCAGCAGTTGTCTGGTCCCTTTGGCTACTGGAGCCTCCAGTAGGGGGTGGGAGTCTCCCCCCACTCCTTGTCAAAGCTCCAGCCCGCTGGTTCTCCTGCTGGCAGCCACTGCACCAATGCCGCTAAGGTGAAGGCGGCTGGTCCTCCAGCCCAGCTCGGCTGAGCTGGCTGGGGAGCCACCTGTCCCGTGTCACTAATGCCGTGGCCCTTTAATACAGTTCCTATGGGTTGTGACCCACAGGTTGAGAACCGCTGCTATAGAGGAAGGAACTTTTAATTGCCAATGTAACTTAGCTGTCTCAGGGTATAAAACACTGAATCTGGTGAATTTTACTCATCAAACTCTTTATATATATATATATTAGCATTCTCAGGACCACTAAGGAGAAGAGTTATTTCTCCTTCCTCACTGTGATGGATGATTAGCTGCTCCTTGTGATAATGTGAAAGGGAAGTGTACTAATTGCAAGAGTTCCTTCTTCTGCTCACTAAGACCAAAGACCCCTAAGAGGGGGTGCCAAGAGGAGAGGTCTGCCAAAATGCTCTCACTTCCTTTGTTATTGGCTCCATGAACAAATTTCAATCACCCCTCTATTTTGTTTTTGAATCCTCTCCCTTAACTACTTGGCCTTCTGAGTTGTTTCCCAGAAATAATGGATTTTCTGGGAAAAGAAGAAAAAAGCTAGGCAAAAGAGCTCTGATTCCGAAGGCTCCCAGGCAGACTTCCTAATGACTCACTATCCATTTCCACAACCTGTCCCAATGCACCTGACTACTGGTTAGCTATACCATGACCTGTCCCAAGCCAGGCGACTCCTCCTTAAAAAAAACAACAAACATGATCTCTCAGTTGGGGAGTCAAATTTGAGGCAGCTTCTCCTGATAAGGCATTTTTCACATTAAAATTTCCTTTCCTTTTTTGGGAATCCTCCTTGTCTCAATAATTGGATCTTTGTGCAAGGAGCAAGTGAGTGTAAGCTGACACCTCCTTATGGTTTTGATAACACCTGTCCTGCCTCAGCACAATGTGGAAGACTGGGTCAAAGAGAGCTGTTCTGCAGAGCACCTGTGAAGGACTACTGGTGACCAGTTCAGGGAAGGCTGATTGATAGGCCTTGGTGGAATCTCCCATGCACACTGAACAAGTAAGCGCTGGGAATTCAAAGGGAAGTGAAATTTATTCTTTATCTTCTTAAGGTTTCTGGCTGGGATTGACATAAAACAGACTAACAGAAGAAAGTATTCAAAGTGCATTGAATATTTTTTTTTGAGATGGGATCTGGCGGTGTTACCCAGGCTGGTCTCAAATTCTCAGGCTCAAGTACTCCTCTCACCCTGCCCCAGCCTCCCAAATAGCCAAGAGTGCAGCCACATGCCGCAGCACCTGGCTGATTATTTATTTTAGAGCAGTGTCAGATTTATGGAAAATTGAGAGGAAGCTACTTTTTATACACACATGGGAGGCCTCAGAAAAAAGTGAAGACCTGGCTGGGAGCCCATAGCTCAATAATAGTTAGAGTGCCAGCCCCATGCACCAAGGGTGGTGGGTTTGAGCCCAGCCTAAGCCTGCTAAACAAACAAACAAAAAAAGTAAAGACCCAAAGAAGTGGCTAGGCCTAAGTGCTTCTTTACAAAGTTGAACAAAAAGTAGCAAAGTAACTAAAATATATGGGGAAACAAAAGACAGGAGTTACTTTTGTAAGATCTGTTTGTACACATTTCTCTCAGCTCAACTCTAGGTCTGTTTCCCACCTCCTAGAAGAGGGAGGAATCTTTCATGTGGGAGTTGTTTCTTCTACTTTCAAGGGAAAGGGGGGAAAGTCTGAGTACACTTCATGTATCTGTTTTTTAAGTGCCTTTAGCTCAAAATTATCAATATGCTAAAGTGGCATATTTGGGGTGGCATGGGGAAGGCAGGTAGACATTTGAGACAGCAGAGGAGAAGGCAGTATAATTACAGATGCAGAGATCAGAGAGATGCAGCCACCAACCAAGGGCTGCCAGCAGCCTCCAGAGGGACTGAAGCTCTGACATCCTGATTTCAACCCACTGAAATACATTTCACACCACTAGCCTCCAGAACTGTAAGGAAATAAACATATTGTTTGCAACTGCCAAGTAATCTGGTGTTTGCAGCAGGAAGCTAACGTAGGACATGTTAATATGAAGTGGATATTTTGTTACTACTAGTAGTATCATTCCCACGTTCTGGGAATCGGGTCTTCCAAGGTCCCTAAGGATAAGAACAAAATACGAGGAGAACTCCAAAGCATTTAACACCACTAACAGGTCAGGTCTTCCTAGGATACTGACCAGGCTTTCGGCTATATCATGCTGACATAGCAAGATGCCAAAAGAACATAGTGTATTGTTTTTTTAAAACCTAGAAAAAAGTTTAAAGTCTTAATAGTGTGTCTAGTGGAGATCACCCAAAGAAAGGGAGCAATGGGATTGTTTTGAACCACTTGAGACCATACACCTATATCAGAACCCAGCAAGAGCTGCCAGCTCTGTTACCCAGCCCCACTGTGGCAGCCGGCAAGATGCTGGTAAAATTTCATAGCCACAAAAGGAGACATTCCCAAGACCTGAACAAAGCCAACCCTAAGAAAAAGCAGGACTAAAAGGAAGAGTAAAGAAGGGAAGCCACTGCCCATCCTGAGCCCTGAGCATTAGAAGTGGTGCCTGTGTGCAGGTGTAAAGCTGTGCATGACTTCTCTGCATGCTGAGAGGAGTGACGAGTTTGTTATTTGGCTTGGGATTCTAATGGAATATTTGAGGTGCTTACATATTTGGGGAAATGTAGTGAGTTGAATCTGCATGCAGATATTTAAAGGATCGCTGATGGCTTACTATGTTAGAAAGGTTGATTATTTGATAGTATTAAGATTAGTTAAATGGGATCAGATAGCCTGTGTGTGCCCTCAGGCATTATAGAACTGCACTTGAAGAGATGTGAGGGGCCAGACACAGCTTCACCTTTTCCTTGTCCAGCATAGCAGAGGCTAAGAGGAAGGAAGATTCCAGAGGAAGGAAATAGGTGGGGTGGGGAGGCGAGTCCCTGTTTGGCACTATGCCAAGAAATGGCTTCTATGACTTGGTGAAGAGAGACCCAGAACCAGAATCAGTCCTTCCCTGAGTGGAGGTAGGAGAGAGGAAAAGCTGGTTTCAATTCTGTCTCTAGGCAGAGGAAGCAGGGGAGAGTCACAGGTCTCAGGTGCTGCCCCTCCTCCTCAGCAACTTCTCAAAGACAGGTTTTTCCTGGGCAGGAAAAGGAAGGGTATCATCAGAGCTGAAAGGTCAAGCAGTGGGCTGGTGAGGTGGGAAGGAGGTCTGGGCAGTGCTGATCAGGAGCCTGTGATGATCTCCAGGAACAAATCTGAATTCTGGGCCTGGCCACAGTGAGCTCTCTCCGAGAGTATCCTTTCTCTCTAGGTTTGGGCTTAACACCTGGCAGTGGAGGTGACTCCTGCCCACACCCAGCTTCCATACAAGGGCTGATATAAGGAAAACCTGGCTGTTCTTCCCCAGGTCAACATCCAGGACCGATAGCCTGGACATCATTCAGCAGTGGCTGTGAACCATCTCCAATAACTCTAAAGCACTCTGGAAACTTGAAGACAGACATTTCTTGTAGACACGGGCTGTGACTCACCAAAAGGGCTCAAACCACCACCAATCCTCTCCAGGCCTTGGCCTCCTTATTTATGAAACGAAGTAGTTGTCTCAATTAGCTCTACAACCCTCCCAGTTCTAGCCACCCAGGGAGAGGGCACATAGGTTCAAAATTGTATTCCTCATTCAGAGCTCATTTGCAGAGCCCCAGGGATAAAAATGCATAGCCCTTAATCCAAAGGGCTGACAGTTTAACAAAAGACGATGACTTTAAAAAGTAAATATATCAGTGTTTGGTCAGGTGTGGTGGCATACTCCTTTAGTCCCAGCTACTTGAGAGGCTGTGGTGGGAGGATCACTTGAACCCAGAGGTTTGAGGCCAGCCATGGAAACATAGCAAGAGCCTGTCTCAATAAATAAATAAGTTCTTTAATGTGAAAAATTGTATCACCAACGTATGTGGAAGTTAAATTCCTTTTAGTTCTTCTTAAACTTCAGTAGGTATCTGGGGACAAGATACCTGCACTGGGACTGCAGTCTAGGATTTATGGTTGGATTCATGCTTAATCTCTCCATGGCCTTCCTGGTATTATATATGTTGTCCAAATCCCCTGGCTTCATCTTTCCAAACTATCAGCTGTTCCTCAGGCAGAAACCTCCATCCTCTACACAGGGTAATTGCTACCCAGTTACCAGTTCTAACTCCAACAGATCCTCTTGAAAATACGTGACCCCAAATCAACATATTTTAAATCTCATCATCTAGTGTCTGCTTGCTGAAAGAGCCATTCCTCACTCGTACTCTTCTCCTTTTCCAAAGGGGCTTCGTCTGAAAACCACATTTTCCCAGATCTTTGCCCATTAGCTTCCAACCAGTTTTCCCTAGTGGGAGGCCTAGATGGCATATCAAAGCAAGATGAAAGAAAAAGCCCAACTATTCTCTCTGCAACCTCTCCACTCAGAGGAGGTGTCTCCAGCTATGGCTCCACCTTGTCAACTTTTGCCTCACCTGCTTATTCTAGTTGTAGAAATAATGAAAACAAATGTAAACTATTATGTCCCCCGTTTCCTACATTGTCCAGAATCTGTCTCTGAAAAATAAAGACATTTCCTTGAAGACTCACAAAAGCATGAAGGTGACCCCTCTACAGAGGAGGAGCACTAGCTCAGGGCCTCCAGAGCCTTGAAGCTAAAAAGAACAGAGCTAGGACTCAAAATCCAGGATTCTGAATCCAAGCTTCCCCCTAGACCACAGTCTCTGCCTGGCTCTACCACCTGTCCTATTCCTGCATGCTTTGGGCAGACTCAGCTTGGGTCCCTGGAACATTCTACAGTGGTCCCAACACCTGCATCGTCCACCCTTAAAGATCTCAGGCTACTCTGGAGAGCTTAAAAAGTGCACAGCTTCACCCAACCCCTCTCCACCTCTCTCTCCTTGTGGATGTCTTCTGCTTTCCTGGGTGCCAAGTGCAAGCAGAGAGGTAAGTCAACCATTAACAGCATTTCCCCGTACAATTATGATGGAATTACTGTGAAAACCCGGGACCCCATTATTCACAAAGCCGCCCACAGGAATTCCCAGGACAGCTTTGCAATCAGTTCTGGTGCCCTGAGTATGGGGGTGTGGCAAGGGGTAAGGCCCCAGCCAGGTCTCACACCTGCTTTTGGGACAGGGCTGCTGTTGGCTGGATTTTGACATCTGCAACCTGGAAAACAAGAACATCATGCAGACCCCACATAGGGGTACAGCCCAGAACACCAAGCCTTCTCCCAGGGAAGCTCTCTCAGCGATAGTATTCCCTGCTAGTTTCCAGTAAGTTCTGAGATGTATCCAAAGCAGCCTTTAATAAATAATAACTGAAGACCCAAATCTGGGAAATGCTCCCTTGTTTACAAATACTCAAGGTTACCCCTTCCTATGGCTGTGCCTGCATCCTAACCTCGGTCTCTCCTGACAGCCACTCCTGTGACTCCACCTCCACAGGTAGATTGACAGGTACCTGAAGCTCAACATGACGCAGACTAACTAAGCTCAACCTACTCCTACTTGGTTTCTCAAAATGGTTTATTTTCCCATACCTGCTCCTGTTATAGGTATGGAATCATGCATAATCCAGCAGGGAAGCCAGGCCAGAAAACTGGCAGTTGTCTTAAATTCCTCCCTCTTCAGATAATCCTTCTAAGGACGCTGGTATTTTTGAGATGGGAGTCTGCCAGCCTCCCCATTTGCCAGCAAATTAATACACCTCTCTTTCCTTGGCCAAAAAAAAAAAAAAAAACTGCTAGAAGAGTAGGTTTTAAGGGTTCTAACCACATACACTATATATGTTAATTAGTTTGATATAGCCATTTCAAATGTATACATAAATGTATAAACATGCTATATACTATATATTCAACGTTTTATTAATAAAAAATAAAAGAAAAAAGATATATAATTTTTCAATAAATAAAACAAATAATTCTTCTTGCCTTTTGAATGGAGCAAACTTTCTTTTTCTTTTTTTTTGTTTTTGTAGAGTTGTATTTTTAAAGGACTAGTATGTTCAAATGAATATATTTTAATTTGCAACATGTCACTAGTATTATCTGGCACGTGGACCCCACAGCTTTAATTCTGGCACAGCTGGACAGCATCTTCCATCACCAGTTCTCACTCTGCCCCTCTGAGCACCACTGTCTTTGGAAAGCTAGAACCGATTATGAACTTCTGACTGCCACAAATGTCTTCCTGGACATTCTAGAGTCATGAGGGATCGAAGCTTTCTATTGTTGTTTAGGAGCGTCCCCAACATCGCACCATGTCTGGCATCCCTGTTCCAAGACCACTAGATGGCGCAAACCACCACTGCCAGTAACAATAATTGCGGCAGTCCTGAACACTTCCTAAATTGCCAATTCCCTAGAGCAGTGGTTCTCAACCTTCCTAATGCCACGGCCCTTTAATACAGTTCCTGTGGGGTCTCAACCCACAGGTTGAGAACTGCTGCCCTAGAGGATTGTATTTCCCTATTAAAAATGACTAACTTATCGCTGAAGGGTTTGTTTGGCTAATGGGTGGATCAGTATTGACGGGAATGAACAAGAAAGTATGCCGGGCATGATGACACAAAACTGTAATGCAGGTACCCTGGAAATTAGGGTGGGAGGATCTCATGAGCTGAGAAGTTCCAGAGCAGCTGGGGCAACATAGCAAGACTGTGTCCCTAAATAGAGAGGGAAAGAAAGAGAGAGAGATAATAGATGATAGATAGATACATAGAAACATATATTTAAAAAAAAAGATACATAGATAGACCAGCCATCAGGCCTGATTGTTAGGTTAGGTAAAGGGTCAATATTTCAGAGTTCCAAAAGGCTAAGTCAATAATTACCTTATATCAGCATGCCGTAGCATGTAGACACATGAATTAGGTAATGACAACCACTCCCCAAGTCCCAGTGGCTTTATACAATGACACTATTTCTCCTTTGCACTGCACAGCTGACATGCACTGACAGATGCCCTCTGCCCACACTTAGGACTCAATACAGCTTGGTGGCAGAGGCTTTATCTCTCTCTATGTATCAGCTGGCTTTCTCAGATGTGGTAGGAAGAGGATGTGGTGAACCACTGACTTCTAAAGCTTCCTTTGAAAAGTGATGTCATTTCTTGCCCAAGCACATAGAGAGTGGGGAAGTCCAATCCAACATTATACCCAGGATGGGAAAGAGACAGAAAATTCAATGAGTGGCTCTGATCAAACTTAGACCCCCTTACTAACTGGACAATGTGTACATTTTTTTTGAGACAGGGTCTCACTCTGTCACTCTGGGTAGAGTGCCATGGCATCATCATAGTCCACAGCAGCCTCAAACTCCTGGGCTCAAGGGATCCTCCTGCCTCAGCCTCCTGAGTTGCTGGGACTATAGGCACTTGCCATGACGCCTGGCTAGTTTTTCCATTTTTTGACCACATGTGCATATTACTTGGCCTTTCCAGATCTCAGTTTCCTCATGAGTAATAGTAACAAAAATTATTGTATTTGCTGCTGCTTATTGATCACAAAACATCTGACATTTCACTGGATTGGCAGAAAAGCTATGAGGTTGATGCTATCATGTGGAAAATAGTATCTTCTATACAGTAATGTTATGAGAACCGAATGAGATACTGTGTGGAAGCATTAGTTGATGTTTTAATAATTACAATGGAGCTCAGCTTTGTGAAAGATACAGTAAGAGGTGGGGTAAAAGTAGGGTGGGAGGCTCAAGGAAAGCAATCAAAGACACAGACACAACCTTCAATAAAGCTAGAGGCAGTTGGGAAGACAAGAACACTTGGAGACAGTCTCCCTGCTGTGGGAACTCTGAGGAGGAATGAAATCAGGCTGTAGGAAACAGAAAAGAAAGAAGAGGAGACATCAAGCTAGGGGGAAGAATACACTGAAGCACAGAGACAGGTCAAGATTCTCAAATCTGGGCTCGGTGCCTATAGCTCAAACAGGGTGCCAGCCACCTACATCAGAGGTGGTATGTTTGAATCCAGCCCAGGATGCCAAACAACAATGACAACTACAACCAAAAAACAGCCAGAAATTGTGGTGGGCACCTGTAGTCCCAGCTACTTGTGAGGCTAAGGCAAGAGAATTGCTTAAGCCCCAGAGTTTGAAATTACTGTGAGCTGTGATGCCATGGTACTCTACCCAGGGTAACAGCTTGAGACTCTGTCCCAAAGGAAAAAAAAAAAAGATTCTCCAATCTGGGACAGGGACCCCAAAGTCATGTGCTGGTGAGATACAGCAAAATTTCTCAGTTATTCTCTGCTATCTTGAGACAAATGCTAAGTCATTCTCCCATTGGATCTGTATTTCTTTTTCTTTTTCTTTTTTTTTTTTTTTTTTTTTTGAGACAGTTGTTGCTCTTGGTAGAGTGCCATGGCATCATAGTTCACAGTAGCCTCAAACTCTTGGGCTAAAGCAATTGTCTTGTCTCAGCCTCCCAAGTAGCTGGGACTACAGGTGTCGGTCACAACACCCGGTTATTACACCCGGTTATTTTTAGACACCGGGTCTCCCTCTTGCTCAGGCTGGTCTGGAACCTGTGAGCTCAGGCAATCCACTCACCTCGGCCTCCTAGAGTACTAGGATTACAGGCATGAGCCACTGTGGCTGGCCCAGATCTGTATTTTTGTCACACTTGTAATCAGCTCCATCTGGCTCCAACCTCAGCACTTATCTTAAGTGCTTAACCCAAGCCCTCTTTTTCAGATGAGGAATCTGTGGCTCAGAGAAAATGCTAAATTTGGCTGAAGCTGAAGAGAGCTGATCTGGGTTTCCTAATTCCCTCTAACATCTATTTCCCACACTGTCAACTGTCAGTGTCAACTGCCATCAACATCAGGAGAGCCAACAAAGCCCTGGCATTGCCTTGGATGTGACCCAACTCCTCAGTTTTGAGAAGAACAGTCAAGGGTCTGGAAGAGTGTGTTACTATACCTCGAGATATGCCAACCTCATCTGGGGCAGAATTTCCTGCCTCACTGATGTCAGTCTTGATCAAATGACTTGCTCTGATCAATGAAAAGTGAAAAGTGATGTGTGTATATTTGCAGCAGAAGGTAGTGTGTAGTTTGCCATGCTCTCTTTCACCATGATAACTAGCAAGTCAGAGCCAACAAAGATAACTAGCAAGTTGCCAGAGCCAACAAAGCCCTGGCATTGCCTTGTATAGGGATTGCTATACATTCCTTCAGCTGGATCCTAGGTTAAGAAGGCACAAAGTAGAGCTAACTCAGCATAAGCAAATAATAAATAAGCATAAGCATAATAAATCTTTTATGCTGTAACTTCTGGCCCCTTGGAGTCACTTGTTATATAGCAGCATTATCTAGCTTAGTCTGACTAATACACAGGACAACAGAGCTGTCATCTCTCACTTGCTATCTACACTGCTGTCAAAAACTCATGAAGGTTTCATGCTAAAGCATCTATCTTGTATGAAAGTGGAAGATACTCAGTCCACTGTGATTCCATGCATGAGTCCAGCCCTCACACCCCCAGAGCAGCCCACAGCTCACACCTGGCTTTACTCCAGTCTTAGCCTGAATGCCAGGATTGCCATCTTGCTGGGCACTGCTCCCAACTGCTCTCTACCTCTCCCTAGCTGGGCCTCAAGGCCTACGTATCCCACCAGTCCCAGTCCCTGACCCCCAATCCCACTGCTACTATCCAGTTAGTTTGTTGCTATTCCCATAGGTCACATGAGACAGATGAGGCATTTGATGTTTACTGAGCAACATACCTCAGCAAGCCAGATGTAAATGCCTGGGAATTATGTAAAGGGATGAACACATTTGTTAGCTATTATCTGGTTTCAGAACCCAAAATCATTGATGTTGCTTTGTGTGTGTGCAGAGGATTGAATGATTTTGCTTGTGCAGTTTGCATTCTGGAGGATGTTAAGGATTGAACAGGTGTGCTCATCAGTGTGGACATGTTCTAATGGCCTGACACCTCTGGGGCTTTTGAGGGAGGACTTTGTTCATAAGGGAATCTTTTGAGAAAGGTTAGAATAGCAAAGGGTGTCAAATCCAATTTTCTCATTCTACAGAGAAGGTCAGAAAGGACAAGTATACAGGACAAAGGTAAAGCTGTTCCCTGATCAGCATCATACTTTGCAAGTTTTACTGCAGTATCCCCCAGTAACACATGGATAGATGCAGGCTGAAGAGATGCAGAGATGTGAGGGTGTCAAGGCATCCAGCCTGGGGGCATCTGCCACTTTCATGACTCCTGGCAGGCTGCCTCCAGGAGAACAGGGCCTCCCAGAGGGTCTGAGGGTTATGCCCCATGTTGACAAGGGACGAATGGTGTTTTTGTGTCTTTCAAGGACAAAGCTGTGTCCTGAGAAGGTGGAGGAGGAAATGGAAACTCCATAGCTATACTTGATTCCTTTTTTATGGCCCTACCTATACATCTGGCAGCTGTGCATCTGGTCAAAGTTCCATCCTTTCTAACATAAGATGGGTGCAAAACGACATGGTCAAAGAGCCAGGAGCCAGGGAAGAGCCTACAGGAGAGACAATAGGGCTGATCCATAACAGGGATGTACTAGAGAAAGCCAACCAGCTACACAGCTCCCCTCATCCCCAGGCCCCTCTCAACCTGCCAATAATCTATCATTTGCCTCAAGAAGTTGAGGAGTGGGAGATATGAAATCTTGCCATGTTCATACACAGACTCCAGACCACAGGTCTGAGGTCTGGGCACCTAGAACAGCAGCTGGCACAACTGTTTTGAGTAGGCTCTAGTGGTTGCCCCAGTGCCTCTCCCGCCATCACTTCCTGCAGCCTGTAATCCAGGAGCACTGATGTGCTAGGGCTAGTCCCACAGAGACGTGGAAGATAAGTGGGGTTCAGATGGGCCCTGGGCCGCTAGTCTGTGGAAGCCCTATTTCTGGGAGCCTGGAAGGAAAAGGAAGAGACAGTGCTTGTGTGTCGAGAAATCACCAGCCCACACAAAACAATGGGACTCGGGATCCCAAACCTGGTCACACACGCAGGAGGTGGAGACTAACAGAGACAAACAGCCCCTTCCTGGCCTACATGTGCTTTTTTAAGAAATTGGGCCTCTCAAAAGACGAAATTACGACACATTTAAAGACCTTAATTGGCTTTTATTTTCGGTCAGGCAACACTTCATTCTGTAAAAAAGAAGGAATGAGCAGAGGAGTTTGGTTTTATAGACAGAAAGGGGCTGAGGAAAGCAGAACAGAGAACAAGAAGATGATTGGTTATTTCAACATTACTTTCGTTATAAAGTTGGATACAAAGGGAACTTCCTTATCATGTGGGCCAAAACTGGTGTGTTGGAGAATTGCGCTACTGATTTCTTGGTGGAGCAGAAACTTAGTGGTAATATGCAGGATTCTTAACTCTACCTTGGTTTGATCTGTTGGGCCCAGTGCAGCAACTCTTTGCACCCTGATGGCCTCCTGTAAATCTTACTTAGCAGGAGATAATCAGGAGGGTGTGGTACAGGCCCAGCAACAAGGAGCAGGGCTGCAGAGCTTGACATGTGGCATTTTGTGTGACACTGCCAACACTCCCAGAAAGTCTAGGAAGGTGGCCTTAGTTTATTCCCTTGCTTGAATAACTTTTATATCTCAGTCTAACTTTCTTTCAAGTCACAATTCAATTCCCTACCCCAACCCAACCTAGCCCCTTTTCCCCTTACATGAGAGCCAGAAAACATTTTCTGGTCTTGTAAATTAGTGAGTGGGAAAAAGTGCTCTAGGCTGGTATTGAGAAGTGTTTGAGACAGCGTTTTCTCTCCTTTACTTATCTCTTTTCACAGTCTTATGGCAGCTGGGTCCTATGTCTAGAGTCTGGGGTTCCCCTTGGGGTGTATCATAGGGGCAACCCAGTTGGAGACTATCCCCCTGGTCTCGTTGTGCCCTCATATTAATCTTAAATACAAAAAGAGAAAACCAAAGTTTGGGTCCTTCTGGAAATCTGAGGAAGAATCCATCCCATGCCTCTCTCCCAGCTTCTGGGGCCTACCAGCAGTCTTTGGCATTCCTTGGCTTGTAGAGGCATCGCTGTAGTGTCTGCCTGCATCTTCCCTGGGTTCTTCCTGTGTCTCTACTTTTATCAGGACATCAGCCATATGGGTTGAGAGTCACCCTATTCCAGTATGACCTCATGCTAACTAATAACATTAGCAATGACCGTTTCCAAAAAAGGTCAATTCTGAGGTATCAGGAGTTAGGATTTAACATATGTCTTCTTGGAGGATGCAACTCAACCCACAAGTAATGTAAGCTCCTGAGTTTCCTCCTGTCTCTGCTCTAGTTCCCCCTCCTCGGGATCAATCAGGTCCTATCCAAGTGGTCAGCACCTGTCTCCTCACGGAGACACTCATTCCTGTGTGCAAGTGCATATCACACATTTGAAACAGCCTTGCTTTCTTACTGGTATTTCTCTTGGTTAATCCACATTCTGGAACTATAATGGCTCCTTCTTTCTTGGCTAAAGGACTTCTAGTAGGCAGAAAGGTACAAAATAATAACAGTAATAGCCAAGATTTATCATGTGCACAAAATTGTTTGGTCCCCACAGAAGGCTGGGCTCAGACTGTAATCCCAGTACTTTGGAAGGCTGGGACAGGAGGATCACGAGAGCCTAGGAGTTTGAGACCAGCCTGAAGAATATCTGAAGACCCTGTCTTCACAGGGAGGCTGAGCCAAGAGAATCGCTTAAAGCCCAAGAGTTGGAGTTTTCTGCGAGCTGTGACACCATAGCACTCTACTAAAGGCAACATAGTGAGACTCTGTTTAAAAATAAAATAAAACCTGCCTCAATTGGCTGTTTAATTTCTTTGTCAAAAGCAGGTGTGGTTCGGGTGTGTTGGCTCATGCCTATAATCCTAACATTCTGGGAGACCAAGGTTGGATGATCCCTTGGGCTTAGGAGATCTAAACCAGTCTGAGCAAGAGTGAGACCCTTGTCTCTACTAAACATAAAAAAAACTAGCCAGGTGTGGTGTTGGGTGCCTATAGTCCCAGCTACTTGGGAGGATAAGGCAAGAAGATCACTTGAGCCCAGAAGTTTGAGTTTGCTGTGAGTGAGGCTAAGGCCAGGGCCCTCTACCCAGAGTGACAGAGTGAGACTCTCAAGTAGTTGGGACTACACCTGATCTGAGTAGGAGTCTTTAGGAGTGATTATCTAGAGGCTGTGTCAGTGCTACTCATAAATTAAGACCATATGGGAATCATTTATGTCCAGTTTCCCCTGGGAGATTCTGATTTAACCTGCTAGGAAAGGGCCATAGGATCCATATTTTTAAATCTTCCTCAGAAATTCTCATGCAGTCTGGTGTGAGGCCTATTTGAACAGAGATCCCAGAGGAGGACCATAATTACCTAACACCAGGGTTGGCAAACTTCAGCCGACAGCTGGGGCCTGTTGTTATAAATGAAGTTTTATTGGAACACAGACACACACATCTATTTTTGTTGTTGTTGTCTATAGCTGCTTTTACTCTGTAAAGTGTAGTGTCAACTAGCTTCAACAGACTCTATGTACACAGACCACGTGCTTAAAATATTTACTGTGTGGTCCTTTAAGAAAAAAGTGCTAAACCCTAGCCTAGTAAAACCCTTAAGATAAACATAAGCTTGCCTGTAGTCCCAGCTACTTGGGAGGGTGAGGCAAGAGAATCACTTAAGTCCATGAGTTTAAGGTTGCTGTGAGCTGTGACACCACAGCACTCTACCAAGGGCAACACAGTGAGA
>NW_003852740.1:115257-150218 GCF_000181295.1 Otolemur garnettii
TTCGAACCTGCCATCTTAGGTGTATGTGGCTGGTGCCTTAGCCACTTGAGCTACAGGCG
This sequence comes from Otolemur garnettii, assembly GCF_000181295.1. Taxonomy (NCBI): domain Eukaryota; kingdom Metazoa; phylum Chordata; class Mammalia; order Primates; family Galagidae; genus Otolemur; species Otolemur garnettii. The sequence goes on from NW_003852740.1 coordinate 115,317, forward strand.
CCGAGCCTCCTGCTCCTCTGTTTAAGGCTATAATATAAGGCTATAATAATATAATAGCCTTATATTACTTGGGATAGGTTAGGTGACACTGTGGTAATAAAGTAACCTCAAGATTTTATTGGCTTAACAAGTATTTATTCCTTCCTCAAAGTACATATCAAAAAAGTGAGGAGTGGGGAGTTGAGTTGGGGGGTGGATCTGTTCCACAAAATCACTCAGGGTCCCTTCTTGATGGAGACCTTGCTATAGCAGAGCCTTCTGGAACATGAAGCCACACATATTCCCAGGAAGGGAAAAGAGTACATGCTAATCTCACATCCCTTCTGAGTCTGTTTTGACCCTGAAGAGACAAATGTCACTTCCCCTTTCCGTTCATTGTTCACAACTAGTCACACTGGCCACATTTCATTTCCAAGGGGTCAGGGAGTGAAATTCCCAGAGGGTGGGTATTAGCAATATCCGAATGGCAATCTGCTTTTAACAGTGATGAGTTTTCACAGCAATAAAACACACCAAGTATGAAGTGGATGAGTAAATACATTACCACCTCACCAATGCACCCTAAGCCTTCTGGGCTCTCCACACCCCTGTCCCAGTAGGGGCCAGACACCCACTCCCAGACAGATGATGTAACAGACGTGGAAAGCAGAGGGTCTGCTCTGTGCAGCACATTCAAAAGCTCAGGACTCCTAAGGGTCTGATACCTAAACCCTCTGCCTTAACTATTGTCCCATGCAGAATTAGACAGAGTTGTCTGAGCTTTCTCTTCCACAGCGATGCCAGAAGTCTCTGTGTTTTTCCTGATAGTCACACTTATGCAGCTGCTGCTGGGTACCTGTTTCCTATTGTCCCCCTGGGTATAAAGGTATACAGGACCTTCCACTTCTGCAGACCTTCTGTGTAGTTCATCAGCCACCATGAGCTGGATAAAGCATGTTGCACCTGTTCTCAATGCCCAAGTCACTCTCACGTTTATTCAAAGCAGATTGCTCTCATTATATCCCAAAACCTATGTCACTGTGGAAGGTGTGGGAGTGAACTGTGCAAAGTGCATGGTGGGGCCTGAAACAGTGAATGCATCAACAAAAACAGCAGACCCATAAGAAGTGCTCACAAACATTCCAATCACCCCTTGAGTCCAGCAGGCATCCCTGAAGGTGACTCTGTTCCCCGCAAACAGCTGTCATCTCTGCAACCTGCCAGGAAGACTGACATCAGTGCTCTCTGCTCCTCTTCCTGACTCAGTGAGATGGAAACTCCACTCTAGCCTTGCAAACAAGGCCTCCTGTCCTCCCTGCTCTATCAGAGGACCATCTTCTGTCCACCAAAGTAACTGATGGGACTGGAGGCTCTGTACAAGAAATGATGTTTATTCAGAAATAGACATTGCCATGGGAATAAGCATGCCATAATATTCTTTGTACATGTTCAGGGAGATAAAGGAAGACAAAGAGTTTTGAAGGAAAAAGGAGGATGATTAAATAATTGTTTGGGGATAATTTTCCTTGGCTAGAAGGATCAACAACAAGGATTGTGCCAGTCCAAGGTTGGGCAGGTGCCCTTGAAGGAGCATATTTTCATGTAAGCTTGCAAAAGGCTTTGTGCAAATTGTGGGTTTTTGCAGATTCTTTTGTGATAGTTCTTGTGTTCAAGTATTCGTGCATGAGAATCTTCCCTTCATGGCCTTCTTCAGCTTCATTTATCAGGGTTTTATTAATGCAACAGTCTCGGTGTTGATTCTGACAACTTTTACACTTCCTGAAAGAGGCAGGAGCATGTCTCATCCTGCCCCAGCCTCTTCTCATTGAGGTCCATATGGCTAAAAGGAAGGGGTACCCTTCTTCCTTGCAGACCTACTCGTGGGATAAAGGTTGTACTTTAAAAAGTTTGCAAATAATGGCCAGGTGAGGAGGCTCATGCCTGTAATCCTAACACCCTGGGAGGCCAACGTGGGTGGATCCCTTAAGCTCAGGAATTCCAGACCAGGCTGAGCAAGAATGAGACCTCGTTCTCTACTAAAAATAAAAAAATTAAAACTTGGATTTTACTTAACAAATGCAAACAAAGTAACCTAATTGTACCTATAAGTTAATCTGAAATTTAAAAAAAAAAGAACTCAAATATTTTTTTAAATATTAGCCAGGAGCTATGGCAAGCCCCTATAGGTCCAGCTCCTCAAGAGGCTGGGGCAGGATTTCTTGAGCTCAGAAGTATGAGATTGTTGTGAGCCATGACATCATAGTATTCTACTCAGCACAACAGAGTGAGACTCTCAAAAAAAAAAAGAGTTGCAGAGCCAGGAGTACAGTGGTTACGGCACCAGCCATATACACCATGGATGGAGGGTTTGAACCCGGCTCAGGCCAGCTAAGCAACAATGACAAGCAGGCACCTGTACTCCCAGCTACTTAGGAGGTTGAGGCAAGAAAATTGCTTAAGCCCAAGAATTTGAGGTTGCTGTGAGCTGTGATGCCACCGTACTCTACTGAGGGTGACAGAGTGAGACTCTGTCTCAAAAAAAAAAAAAAAGAATGTGGGGCCTTTGGGAAGTGATTAGATCATGAGGATAGAACCCTCATAAATGGGGTTAGTGCTCTATAAAAGGGATCCCAGGGAACTCTCATGCCCTCTTTCCACCATGTGAAGATATGACAGAACATCAACACTCTGCAAGCTAAAGAGGGTTCTCACCAGAACCCAACCACACTGACATTCTGACCTTAGACTTCAAGCAGCCAGAACTGTAAAAAATAAATTTATGTTGTTAATAAGCACCCTGGGTTATAGTATTTTATTACGGCGTCCCAAGCTGACTAAGACAGAAATACAAGCTAAACTATGGACCAGTTAGTTGGCCAGAGAGAAACAAGATAACACAGAGATGCAAAGAGCCCTCTTGGAGACAGAAGAAATTTCAGACACTGACTTTAGGAACCATCCCTTCAAAGGAACTGAGTTTGATTAGATAGATCTGTAAGACAATTATGCCTAGAGCATTATTGAAAATAATTGAGCAATCAGCCTGCAATCAGGAAGCTTAACATTTGAATAAGGTTAGGAAAAGACAGTCAAAAAGAGTCACGCCAAAGCCACTGTTATCCCTCCTACAGCAGGGGCTTTATACAGGTGCCTGTGGGCATCCCAAATTTTGTGTCCTCTCAGGACAAGCATTAGGGGCTTCCTGCTGTAGCAAGTAGGGAAGGATGGGGGTGTGGTGGGAGGATGGACTCCATGAAAATAATCCATCCAGTCGCTACATGAGTAAGTAGGCAAATAACAATAACAAGCTCCTTGGGGTGGGGGAAGTACCCAGAGATGCTAAGTATATTATCTAAAATGTCCCATTTCCAACAAAAGTCCTGACAAATGCAAAGAAACAGGCAAGTATAGCCCATAAACCAAAGAAAGGCAGGTAATAGAAACTGCCTATAAATTGATATATTAGTCAATATTGTCTAGAAGAGAGAGAGGAAGAAAGAGACAAAGAGAGAGAGATTTATTTTAAATGATTGGCTCATGCAATTGTGGAAGCTTGGCAAGTCCAAGATGCTCTGGCTGGAAACCCAGGGAAGAAAGAGTTGCAAGTTGAGTTCAAAGACAGTCTGTTGGCAGATTTCTTCCTCTATCAGGGAGCTTAGTCTTTTTATTTTAAGTCTTTCAACTAATTTAATGAGGCCTATCAACATCATGAAGGGTAATCTGCTTTACTTAGCCTGCAGATTTAAATATTAATCTTTGGATAAAGAAAATGTGGCATGCATATATATACACACACATACATACCATTGACTATTATTCAGCCATCAAAGGGAATGAAAAAGTCTTTTGCAGCAACTCAGGTAGAACCTAGTAGAGCAAGAGAGAAATGTGGGACACCATTAAGTCATATATATAATATGACAGACCCATAATGGACGTACCAGAAGTACACAGGAGAGAATGAAGCAGTAAAAAATAGTCAAAAAAATAATGACTGAAAACTTCCTAAATTTATTGGAAAATATAAATCTACACATACAAGAAGTTCAACCAATTTCCTCTTCCTTGTTTCCAGCCTGTCAGCCTACATTACACATTTCAGACTTTAAAAATGAATACAAATTTAAAAATCAATTCTTTGGAGCCTCCTTGAAGAATGTTTATGATGGGTCTATGATGCCCTTCAAAATCTTGACCCTCAGATTTTTTTTAACCTTAATTTGTAGAAGTTGGAGAATGCTACTTAAATACTATGAGAAGTCTTCCGCACTAGCAGATCCGAGCCTTCTCAGTTCCTTATTTTATTCTGCCCCTCTTGCTGCCACAGCCAGCAGGGAAACTTACTTGGATCTTCACAATAAGAACCTAGCAAGGTTAGTGGAAATAAAACCCACAAGTGTGGGTGCTGTAGCTGCCTGAGGAATTTCTTCCCCTAGTCAGCATTAGTCCACACTTGGCCATCAGCAATTTGTCAAAATTACCCTTTTAGGCTAGGAGCCCAGGCTCACACCTGTAATCCTAGAACTGTGGGAGACTGGGGTGGTTCAAGACCAGCCTAAGCCAAAGTGAGACCCCCCATCTCTAAAAATAGCTGGGCATTGTGGCAGGTGACTGTAGTTCCAGCTATTTGGGAGGCTGAGGCAAGAGCATTGCTTGAGTTCATGAGACTGAGGTTGCTGTGAGCTATGATGCACTGTACTCTACCCACAAAGTGAGATTCTGTCTCAAAAAAAATTACCATTTCAGTGTTTCTACCGATGTTTGGCTGTAGTGCCTCCTAGGCTAGCAGATCTCAGCTATGTCTCCTGGATTTGCCTGTGTCTCTACATTTAGAAGTGACAGTTTAAGTCAAAATTCAGTTCTCTGAGGGATCCAAGAAAAGTCATTGATTTTCAGTTTGTTCAGCTTTTACTTGGTGTAAGAACAAACGTGACAACTTCTAAGCTCTTTACATGAAAAGTTGAGTTGAAATCATCAGTCCCCAAAATAAGGATATTAATAACTGCATATTTCTATAGGTTTGCAGGATTTTTGTTTGTTTGATCATTTAATGAATTCATATGGTTCTAAGAATTTCATTAATAGGGTGGGCACCCATAGCTCAGTGGTTACAATGTTGGCCACATGTTCCAGGGCTGGTGGGTTCAAACCCAGCCCAAGCCTGCTAAACAAAAACTAGCCAGGCATTGTGGTGGGCACCTGTAGTCCCAGCTACTAGGGAGGCTGAGGCAAGACAATTGCTTGAGCCCAAGAGTTGGATGTTTCTGTGAGCTATGACATCACAGTACTCTACTTGGGGTGACAAAGTGAGACTGTCTCCAAAAAAAAAAAAAACAATTTCATTAATACACATATAATCAGGTATTTTCAAAATGAATAATTTTTGGAAAAACAAACCTAAAATTAATTTATTCCCTAGATCTGGCTTTTTTAAATGACACAAACCAGGCAGTATGGTACATAGTTAAGTGGAAACTCCTTGACAACATCGTTGTGTGTACTGCAGAGGAACTCTGGAGGCACTTAGGACCTTCCTACGCCAAGTGTGGCCTGACAGTCAGAGGTACTGTCACACAGAGGCCCAGGGCCCACCCAGCCTCTCTAAATCAGTAACTACATGTTAGCCATGTCCCAACGTTATTCATGAAGATGGCAGCCACAAAGGCACAGACGAAAGCCATCTGACATCCTATGCAATGTATAGGGCTTCTTTGGGGCCAAGACATCTCTCTAGTAATAGGCCATTTGTAAGGTAATTGGGGAAATGTCAATTTGGCCTGATAGATGATACTAAGAAGTCATTGTTAATTTTGTCTGGTGTAATAATGGCATTGTGCTTATACTCAAAAGTCCATATTTCTTAGACATACATTCTAAAAATAGAAAGGACAAACTAGCTTCTACCACTTCTTTTAATAATGTTCATGGCCATTATTTTTTCCCATCTATGGCCAAAAGTATCCTAGAATCCTTCTCTGGTACACATGGTAGAGTCGCTCTTTGAAGTGCCACTTTGATGATTGGTTGGGTGACTTACTTTGGCCCCTAAAAGGTTAGGGAGGTCCTAAGTCTTAGGAGTCCTATGTGCCACATCCCTCTCCCTGCCTGCACAATGTGGTTCTCAAACTCTAGCATACAAAAGAGTCACCTATAGGGTTTGCTAAACAGATGCTAGAGCTCACTCCTAGAATTTCCATTACAGCATTGTGGGATTTTGATGTTCAGGACTGAAAGGGAACATCTCACATAGAAGAATACATCTCTCACAGCCCCCAAGTCCTCATGAAAACACTGTTTTAATTAGAGAGTGGCTGGTTTTAGGCTTGGCGGGGCTGCAGGCACATGAATCCCCATGGGGTTAACGGTGAGGAGCTGTGGAGGGACCCTCAGGCATGTCCTAAGGAGCCCCCCACCGTGGTCCTCTTCTGCCTGATACAGAGATGAACTGTTTCCAAGGAAAAATTCAAGGATTTTTTTAGGAAGGCAACCTCTTCCCTTGTGCCTCCCACAGTCCCTGCTTGTGTCTTGAGGACACTCACGGGACTTGTTACTGGGTTTCAACACTGTTTGGAAACAAGCAAGGGTGGACACATTTTAAATCAGATTGGTGATGTCCCTGACATTAGAGCCATAAACCTCTGGCTGGCAGATGGCTGCAGAATTTAGGCAGCACCAGGAACAGCCCCTCATCTTGGAACCCTGAGACAGGTCAAGATAAAAGAGGCTATAAATCTAACGCAGCTCAGTTAGAGTCCAGATGCTTTGGGCACCATTTGTGCTACTGGCTTAGTCACCTCCAGATGGGCTGCTCTTCTTATCTCTTGGGTCCCTCCCTTTAGCTGAATGCATATACCTTCATGTCTTTCTCTGTTGCTCCACTTTTATCAATTTCTCCTGGGCCAGGCTGGAATGCAGTAGTCTGATAAAAGTTCATACCAACCCCAAACTACTGGGGTTCACGAATCCTCCTGCCTTAGCCCCCCATGTAGATGGGACTACAGGATGTGCCACCATGCCAGATAACTTTTTTTACTTTTTGTAGAGATGGAATCTCACTAGGTTTCCCAGGTTGGTCTCAAACTCCTGGCCTCAAATGCTTCTCCAACCTCAGCCTCTCAGAGTGCTGGGATTACAGGCACTGAGCATCCAATTATTTTGGTTTCTCTAACTGCTGGAAGTTTTCTCTCCTCCACCTCCATTTATGCTTCCAAATCAGTTTGCCTATCTTTCTGCCTTTTCCCTCTGTTAAATTCTCTCTGAATTTCTTTAAACTGTATTTTAAAATTTGGAAAAAAATAAAAAGCATATCCAAAGTGGCAAATGAACTAAATACGTAGTTGCATTTTTTTAAACCTTGAGTTTGCTTTTGTTAGTGCAATGGAAACATAGCCCCCACCCTAAGACCCGAGCCCTTTCTTAATGACAGGTCCCTACTGTTAAGTGCAGCAGTTTGAGAAGAGGGAGAGGTTTTTGATCAGAGGCTTCTGAAATCCTGTCAAGTGAAATAGATGATCAGCTAAAGGAACAAAGGTCAGATGATGAGAGACCAGATGTGAGAACAGAAACTGCCATATCCCCACTCTTGGGTACGAGAGCAGGTAGCTTCCGGGTCATTTTCTCCAAAGTTAATGGGAGGCGGAAATGACAGTTGAAACACTGAGGTTAGAAGGAGGGGAAGGTGACATAAAGTGATGGCATCTTTCTCCCCTGAACAGCAGGAGTCCCTGAGAGGGCTCCACAAGCCTCCTCCAGCCTCCACTGCTTCAACATTCCTCTGAATTCTGGCATGACTGAAACCCCTTGGTGGGGAGAAAACTCTGCTTTCTGTTACTGCAGAAGTCACAGGAGAAAGGGAAGAAGACAAGGCAGCTTAGAAGCAGCAGGCAACACCAAGCAACAGGTGAGGAAGGAGGTGTTTACCTGCTCTTCTGAACCACAGACCTGCTCCTCCACTCCCATCCTAGGACCAGAACATTACTCCTTTCTAAATGGGGAAGAAACTCACTCCGACATGGGTGCCCCTCCTCCCAGCTATGTATGAGTAAGCCAACTGTGCTGATTTGGACCACTTAACATGAACGGTTCCTGTACACATGTCTACTGTGATGACAAACAGCCATTCTTCTGGGGTCTTAGGACCAGCAGAAGACATATGTCTAGAATATTGTGACAGTTCTTCAATAAGCAAAAAGAGCCATAAGGAACTTTGGGATGATGGGGATTAGTTCAGAAAGGGATAGAGAGCTAAAGAACCAGGTAGACCTTTGGTCAAAGTCCACATGAACCTGGGCACAGATACACCTGTAATCCTAGCACTCTGAGAGGCCAAAGCAGGAGACTGCCTGAGTTCAGAAGTTCGAGACCAGCCTGTGCAGGATTGAGAAGAGACCCTGTCTCTACTAAAAATAGAAAAATTGGCTGGTCATTGTGGTGGCATCTCGTGATCCCAGCTACTGAGGCTGAGGCAGGAGGATGGCTTGAGCTCAGAGAGTGAAGTTGCAGTGAGCTATGATGGCCACATGGTACCCTAGTCAGGGCAACAGGATGAGACTCACATGGTACTTTAGCCGGGGCAAAAGAATGAGACTGTCACCCCCACCCTCCTCCCAAAAAGACACATGTGCTGAGCCTCAAACCACAGACAAGTTCAACAGACTGAAAAAGGAAAAAACTTGTACCAATGGAAGTGCAAGCAGACGTCAGGGGACAGATGTGTGATGTAAAGTGCCACATCCCAGGCCTTAAGAACACTGAAGTGAGCCAGATGAGGCCCTGACTGAAAAAATTCAGGACTGATTTTGGAAGAAGAGTGAGAAGACTGGGAGCCTGAGAATCACAGGACAAGGGGAGAAAGACTTTGGGCATTCTCTCTGAAGTCTGAGACCAAGTCTGCTGTTCGTCCGACTGCAGCCTGCTTTAGTCATCTATTTCTGACTACCCTGCGCTGTTTCCTGTGCACACCTGCGTTCCTTACCCGGTAAGCATTTTCATTTGTGGCATCCCTAACAAGCTCTACCACTGTTTTATATGCGTAAAGATCCTCACGGATATTTCTTCATAACCTAAGAAAATTCACGGGCCAGTTCACTAGCCAAAAATTTCGTTCGCCAGCCAGTGAAATGGTCCCGTGGTTCCCTTGAACGGAGGGCTGGGTAGGGACACGGAGGAGGCTGCGGCCAGCGGGAAGAAGAGACCTAGCAGGGAAGTCAGCTACAAGAACAAGGTGCAGCAGCAGGCACAGAGAACTCAGCCCAAGGACCAGCAACCCTGAACACTAGGGCCAGCTTTCACGCACACAGCCGAGGAGGCCAGAAGCCTGCAAGGGGACCGGAGTAGCTTGGTTCTGGCAGATTCGTGCCCGCATCCTTCACGGGCAGCGTCTCAGGCTGCAGACGCCCTGGAGCGGGCGCAGGGACGCAACGCGGAGGCCGGTACTGCCTGGAGGCTGCTGCCCTCTACCGTAAGCACGCGACCCTGCACGAGGCCATCTCCCAAGCCATCTCGCTGCAGCGTCTGCAGGAGGTGGGCTGATTGCCCACTCGTAATATATATATGATTACAACATGTCCACCAAAAATCCAAAGACTGAAATTTTGTAAAAGGACGGTTGACTTTAGGCTGGCCAAAATCGCATCCCGACGAGGAGGGAAACACAATCCTTTCAAAATTTTTCCTTGTCCTGCAGTAGAAAGGATGAGGCCGCCTCAGGTCAAGCACTACCAAGAATTATGACTCACACTTAAATTCAAGTTTGTGTGTGTGTGTGTGGGGGGGGCAGAGAACAGGGGGTTCAGTAAGTTCCCACCTAGGGGCACAACAGTTGGGGGGGGCGGGTAGCACACCTTCTGGGCGAAGGACTTAACTACAACTGGGACTTTAACCAACGCAAAGTGTGTAACCTAATCATTTGTAGCCTCATATTAATCTGAAATTAAATAAAAAAATCATTGTGACAAGGAGCCACTAGTACAGCATCATGCATGCACACCTACACTGTCCCATATTATAGGAGATAAATCCAAGCACACACACACCCCCACACCCCTCCCCAAGAGATGTGGAGATGTGACCCTGCATCACCAAATCCTGACCTCCTAATGGCTGCACCCGCAGAGCTCCCCAGTGTAGCGGCAAAAAGCAAAAGCACTTTACTGAACTGGGTTCACAGGATGTGTCAGGTGTTTGGGACACTGAGGCCCGCCCCTCACCTGGTACAGATCAGAACTCTTAACCAATATGGCATGTGACATGTCATGGTATAGGAACAGGGGAGGCTCCACCTCCCTCACACCTGACCATCTCCTACTCACCTCAAATTAAAAAAACCCTTGAGGGCTTGGCACCTGTAGCACAGTGGTTACAGCGCCAGCCACATACCCTGAGGATGGTGGGTTCCATAGCAGCCAGGGCCAGCTAAAGGACAACTGCAACAAAAAATAGCCAGACGTTGTCGCCAGTGCCTACGGTTCCAACTGCTTGGGAGGCTTAGGTAGAACGGCTTAAGCCCAAGAGTTTGAGGGCTTAAACTCTTTGCCACAACACTCTACCAAGGGTAACATAGTGAGATTCTGTTCCCCACACCAAAAACAAAAAAATAAAAATCCTTGAGATTCTCTTTGCTGGACAATGGAGTTGAAATCCTTGTATTTCAGTATTCCTTCCCAGCAAAACTTCCCAGGTGAATATATCCACTCCTCTACCGTCCTACCTCTGTTCCAAGAGCTTAGACTCCAGGTACCTGGAGGAAGCTTCCTCCACTACCTCCTGTGAGAAGCTGGGGCCAGCATGTACCCTCACTGTGCTTCATTTTCTCATCAGTGGACAGGGAATCGCAGTATGGCCTGTCCTGTAATGTTGCAAAGACTTAATGGGTGTGTGTCCCCAGTGTGAGAGGCACACAGGCTGAGTACAGGGCTGGTCTGCTAGGTATCAGTTCTCCACTTGAAGTGCCATCAGCTCTTACCCTCAGGGTCCCTCTCCTACCCCACCTTCTCTGGCCAGACTTTGTGAGAAAATGTGTGCACAATCCAGCCCTTCCTCTCAGGAGGTTCTCCACACTGGGAGCCTTATAGGTCCCATCTGCCTGGGACTGGGTGGGGAAGGTCAACACCATGGTATCATCTCAGGAAGCCACTCACCATACTTTTTTTTTTTTTGAGACATAGTCTTACTATGTTGCCCTCGGTGCCCTCGGTTAGAGTGCCATGGTATCACAGTTCACAGCAAACTCAAACTCTTGGATTTAAGCGATTCTCTTGCCTGAGCCTCCCAAGTAGCTGGGACTATAGGCGCCCACCACAATGCCCGGCTATATTTTTGTTGTAGTTGTCATTGTTTAGCAGGCCCAAGCTGGGTTCAAACCCACCAGCTTCTCTGCACGTGGTTGGTACCCTAACCACTGAGCTATGGGCGCTGAGCCAGATACTATGTTATAGTAATTATAATACTATATACTGGAAATTGCTAAGAGTAGATTTTGAGTGCTCTTACTACAAAAAAAGGGGGGAGATAACTATGCAAAATAACAGATAAGCTAATTTCCTGACTATAATACTATTTCAATATGTATATCAAAACATCATTTTGTTCACCTTAAATATATGCATTTTTCTTAAATGTTATTAAAACCCCCAAATACAAGCCATACATTCTCAGAGCAGCTTTCTGGTAATAAAAGAACTGTCTGAGCAACTGTCTACCAGGTCAGGGCAGTCTGAGGGATGCGGACAGCACCGGTGGAAAGGCACATACTGAGTGTTCAGGTCACACACTGCACACACCAGATGGCCTCTCTCATGTGCCAGGCTGCCAAAGTCACTGCTCACTTGTATCCTTCCATTCTTGGCCTTTACGCTGCCCCTTCTTGGCATCTGTTTCCAGCCCTCTACTCTGGTGGCATCTCTTCCCCTGGTTGACCCCTCGTAACACAGCTCTGAATACCAGCACACCCCAAGTGTTGCTCAAGACAATCTTTTGCTCTTCATCTCTGAGGCTCCTGAATTTACTCCTCCCCCACATCCCACCTGAGTCCAAAAGTACTCACACCCCTCTTATCTCCCAAACACTTAAGCCCTGACTTAGCAGTTGCCTTTTACCTACAATTTTAGAAACACAACAGACAACTGCAGGGGACAAAAGTCATTGTCTACCTGAAATTTAAATATCAGTGGACACCCTCAGCTCCAACCACACCCATGCCACCTTGCAGGCCCTGTATCAAGCCCACTGTGACACCTGTCCCTCACAGAATGGCCAGGTCTAATCTGCCCTGTGGTGCTTACTAATCATGGCCTCACAGCATCTGCCTTGCTTGACTGGCCCTCTACCTCACTCCCTCGGCCACCACAGCTCACCCTGCTCTCCCCTACCCTGGCCACTGCCTGATCCTGAGTCTTCTCTTCTCCCCCCCAACAGGGACAGTGACTGTTGCTGTTACATAAACTATTTTATTTAAATAAAACCAGGGCAGGCCCTTTCCCCACACACACCAGCACATGCACACACACACCCATGTCTCCCTCCCTCCCATCTGTTCTCTGTGGCCACCTCAAACCATGAGGCTTTCATTGTGACCACCCCTTGTGCCAGCAGAACCTGTGAGTGCAGCAGTGAGCTCCTCTGACCTCTCTGCTCTCCCAGGGAAGAACCCACCCTTCCAAGGCACCCAGACCTGGTGCGGTCTCCCTACACATAGCCTAGGGGCACTGCCAGGCTGAGGGACAGATCCCTGTGGGGGTCAGGACCCCTCACCCCAGCCAATCCCTTCCTGCACCAGAGGCAGCCAGGCTTGCCACTCCACAGGGTGTCCTCTAGAGTAGGCATTGTGTGGTATGGGAAAAGCAGGGAGAGCAATAGAGCACCAAATTCCCTAACCCGACCCTGCAGGAGGTGCTGAGATTCACCTTAGTACCCTCCACCCAGAAAAAGTAAACAGAAACAAGGGCATGAGGTGGGAGTGACAGGGCCTAGGCCTCCAGGACCTCCTCATATCTTCACTCCCAACAAGGACCCCGCTAGGGACCTGGTAGCACCCAGGCAATGTCAAGGACCCAGCCCAGCTGGGGAAACATCAAGCCCACAGGAGCTGGTTTTGAGTTGGTGATCTCCCCAATGTTGATGCACAGCTGGGCTTCTCTGACAGCCACATTCTGCAAATTCTGCTTTGGGACACGCACGGCAGAATAGCTCGGGTCACAGCTACTGTGGGAGGGAGGCAGTGTCTTCCAGAGGCACACAAGTGCTCACAGTGCCTGCTGGTCAACTCCAACAGGGTGGAGGCCAGGCAAGGGAGGAGCCAGCAGGGGGGTACCTGTGCATCCACATGGGCAGGGCACTCAGGGTAGCACCCATGTTCTCTTGGGGGCTTCCCTGGGCCTGCTACATCAAGTTCCCTGAGGGGAAAAGCCAGATAGATGGAGGTGGGCTCAGATGAAGGGGAAAGCAAAGGGTCCACACTCTGTAGACCGTGAGGCCACAGAGGGAGAGGAGCGCCAAGAGCAAGAGGGGCAGGTGGAGACAGCTGCCCTGTGCAGGACAGGGGAGGCAGGCCAATGGAAAGCCAAACCAGCCCTGGGCCCCAACACAGCTAGCTTCTTCCAGGGAAGCATTAGAGAAGAAACCTCAGGGAAGACAGGACCCCAGGGAGGGGAGAGAAGCTGGGGCCCCAGCTGGCCCATGCTGAATAGTCGGTCAATACAGCCACCATGGCTGCCAGGCTACAGGCTGACGCTCCGCTGGTGGCGGCCCCCACGGACCACGCCATCACTGCCACGGCGCCCACTGCTTGGGGGCCCTAGCTCCCGGCCATCCAGACTGGCGTGATCTGACAGGCCCCGCAGGTGCTCCACCGAGTCGCATTTCTGCAGGTCAGAGGCCACAGTGCGCAGGCTCAGCAGGCTCAGTGTGTCCGCATCAGGGGCAAGGCTGGGCCCCAGGCTGCCTCCCTCTTCCAGGCCCCCGCCCTCGGCCCCTTCGATACCGCTGTCCCCATCCTCTATGTCATCAGGTCCTGCTTCAGCCCCCACGGGGGAAGAGCGCCGTGGGCCTGGGGGGTGGGGAGGCAGGCCACGGCGCCGGGCGTGGATCTGCTCGCTGATCTGCTCCAGGTTGCGTAGGGCCACTGAGTAGCGGGTCTTGGCCTGGGCTACCTGCTGCTCCAGTTCCGTCACCTTGGCCTTGTGCTCCTGCAGAGGGCAAACAAGCCACGGTGGCCCACAGGGTCTCCCTGCCTACTCACACTCTGCAATGAGCTCTAGGCCTTCCCAAACCCTGTCACTGTCCCCTGGTTGTCCTTCCTCCACAGTCCTGCCCTGCATCTAACCACCTTTCAGAGCCAGACTCCATCTGCACCAGCTGCTCTCTCTACTCTCCAGTACCCCTCACCATCTGGCTGCTGCTTCTCCCCAGTCCCTTAGTTTCCACCAATTCTCACTTTTCTTTTTGTTTACCTCCTTTCTTCAGCTATGTCCTTTGCCAGCAACAGCCCCCAGCCTGCCTCCCATTCCTGCAGGGTAATTCTAGACACGTGTAGCCCCATCCACTGGCTGGTCTGCTGGAGGCCTCATCTTGCCTACCTGCCAGCATGGCTCAGACAGGCAGACCAGCACCCCTCTGCTTGCCCCCTTTCCACATGTGCCTCTTTCCTACACCTCACCTGCCCATTCTTCTTCCCCTCCCACTTATCTACCTCCAAGATCTGGCTGAACTGGGCCTTGAGCTCAAAGTAGGGGCGGCTCTTGCCGATGGCACGCCGAAGGGTCTTCTGCAGGGCTTGGACACGGGCCTCAGCCTGCTGGCACAGCCGTGTTACCCGCTGATGTTCCCGCTCTCCTCGAAGCCGCTCTTCTTCTGCCTCATTCACCTGGCCAAGGGAGACACAATGTTGAGGGGGGCCCATGCCTCAGTCCCACATCTCCCCAGGCTGCCGATCTGAGCTGCCCTGACAGAGCCTCAGCAAGGCATCTCTGCAGGCCCCCCCACCTGCAGCCCAGATGCTCAGGGGAACAGTGGCAGAGAGCCCCAAGACAGCTCCTTTCCCTCACTCTGGGACCTGCTGCCTGGCCTCTTGGCCTTTAAGGACTGCATTTGAGGCAAATGCCTGAGTAGCCCTATCTTCCCTGGGCACTTACCAGGGAAATGAGTATACTACCTGCCACTCAGCTGTGCTGTTGCCAGGAAGAGGTGCTGGAGGGCTCTCTACTCCGGCACACATGTTTTCACCTATGTGAGCTCCAAAGTAGAAGTAAAGAACCTATCTGTGCAAGTTTACACAAAAGGTCGCAAGATACCACTGCCCCCCCACCCCCCACCAGGAGCTGATGCTTGCCCTGTTTAAGCTGAAAATGGCAGATTGAGCCCATGCCAGAGATCCTCCTACTCCCCAGGCCCCTCTAAGAAGCTTGGAAAGATACATAAATTATATTTCAAAATAAAGGTAGATTAGCAGAGCTCAAAAGCAAGAAAGGAAAAACATTCTGAAAACAGGAGTCACACAACAAAATATTTATAATGAAATGTGAATGCTGAATCCAGAGTACCCACCAGTGATGAACTGTTTGGGTTAGTCTCACAGCTGAGATAAAAGCTTGTAAAAGGCCCAGAATGACATTCTAAGTCAGAGGGAAAGGCAATGCGAAAATCAGGAGGCCAAACAGGCAGAAAGCTAGAATAGGTTTTGCCTGAAACAGAAGCCAAGATGAAGGAAGGCTGGAGCAGAGGAAAGGAAGTAGTGAGGAGATAAGGCAATGAAGGAAGAGTAAACATGTTTAGGAACCAGCAAAGGGGACCTGCCAGCACCGCCCAGCTCACCTTGCAGGTGGCATGATTGAGCATCTCCTGCCATGTGGGATCCAGTCGGTTCTTGTCAGCCATGACTCCCTGCTCAGCCACAAACACCATCTCCCGGGCAGCATTGTGCATGCTCACGGCCCGCTCATACCGCAGCGCTGCCTTCTGTGTCTCCTGCTGAGCCTGGAGAAGAGGGCCATAAGGGTAGGCAACCCTGTAGGACCCCAAATTGCCCATGGGGACCCATCAAGAGTATAAGGACAAAGGAGAAAGCTACGGGCAATATCAGCTTCATCTCCAAACTGTGCTAAGGATAAATGCCAAGGAAGCAATATTTTATAAATAATAATTCATAAAGATGTGGAAGAAAAGTCAATGTTCAAACAAATATTTGAATAAATGATACTGCAAGTGGAGGGTGGTGAATTCAGCACCCTCAAAAGCTGCTGGCCTTTTACCCTGAGGAGAATATAGGAAAAGGCAAACCACTTTAGTTCAGCTTTTGGTGACATGGATGAATGCGGTCTCATAGAAAATATGACCCTGAGACCAGCAATTCCCCATCTAGCAGGTTAAGGTGAAGGACATAGTCAGATGTGTTCAGAGATATTCCTCATAGCCAATTAATTGAGAAAAATCTGGGCCAAGCACAGTGGCTCATTCCTATAATCACACACCCTGGGAGGCTGAGGCAGGTAGATAGCCTGAGCTCAGGAATTCAAGACCAGCCTGAGCAAATGAGACACCATCTCTACTAAAAATAGGAAAACTAGCTAGGTGTTGTGAGCAGGCACCTGTAGTCCCAGCTACTGAGCTGAGGTAAGAAGATCACCTGAGCTTGAAAGTTTGAGGTTGCTGTGAGGTATGACACCACAGCACCCAACCCCAGGGTGACTGAGACCCTGTCTCAAAAAAAAAAATAAAGAAAGAAAAATCTGGAAACAAATCTACCTTTTCAGCTACAGGGCATTGGTAAAATGAGTAACAGTCCATCTAACATAAGGAAATATTTATCATCCTTAAAACTGACAGCATGGATGTATATTGATTGATATGGAACTATATCATAACCAAGTAAAACAAAAGAACAAAAATAACACTTACTGTAAATTCCATTTTGGAAAAATATATGCCAAAATGTTTCTTTTAAAAAAAAAGTTATCTGTGCTGTATTAATGAAAATTTTTAATTAATAAAAGTTTTTATTTTCTATATTTTGATGCTTTGACATTTGGAAGGCCTTGCCCATGGCCTCCATCATCTAATTCATTCACTGAGCCAGTAATTTCCGTGCCCTAAATCACCCTAGGGCCAGGTGACTAGACAACAAAAGACTACTCCTGTAGACCAGAGCCTGCCAAATTATTCAAACTACCCAACCCTCAACCTATTTAAGCTTGCCTGCTCTGCCTCACCATTTCTTCCCACAAAGATGAGGGCTCTGGAATATGCTCTCCTCACTGCTTCTGTTGCCTGATCCTTGTTGCTCCCCTGCTTAGAATGCCAGGTCCCCTCCTCTTAGGAATAACTCTTCTTCCCAGGGTAGCTGTCCCCAAGTGTATTACCTTACTATACTGCATTCAAACAAATCCCAGGCACAAAAAGCATATAACAGGTACATGATAGGATTGTGGGCAAGCTTGGTTTGCTCCATGTTTTTATTATAGTCTTCCAAGGTTAAGACACATTACTTGTGTCAAAAAAATGGCTGGGAGGGCAGCAATTAACGAAGACAAGATGCAAACAAGAGGAGAGTGAATAAAAGAAAAGAAAAGTAAGAGAAAGAGGAAATGGGAAGCTATCAAAACAGTATGATACTAGAGCTGACATATCTAATATGCCCTGAAGCTTGACTCCTTAACATACAGAAGACACTCAAACATCAGCAGGGCTAAAGTAAGTGTTCTGGAGCATGTCTCTTACCCCTCACCATTTTACAGACCATAAGCCTAGGACCTGTAGTGATAGAAGAGCCTTCTCAGCTCACAGAGCTGGCTCAGACCAGCCAGGTCTGGCTCAGTGCTCTGTGCTTAGGTCTGGTGCTTTGTCTACCAGTCCATACATTCCTTACAGACAGAAGAGTCCAGGGTTAGGGTCTGCTGCAGCCCTCCTGGAATACAAGTCAGCAGCTTTACCTCCTTGGCTAGGCGCCGAGCCTCATAGTAGGGACGGGCTTTCTCAATGCAGCTCCCCAAATGGGAGCCCTGCGTGTTGAGCTTCCTTGCTGACTCCTGCAGGATCCTCCGATAGGTGGTCCTGGCCTCCTGGCAAAGGGACAGGGCAGAGAAAAGGCATGCGTGTGGGTCCCAGCCTCTCTTGTTCCTCAGCCATGCTCTTCCCTCTGCCACTGTCTCAATTTGAGAAAGAGACAGCCCGAGACACCCCCAGGGACCAGTCCCAGGGCTTGAGGAGCAGGAGGCTACTCACGTCCAGCTGCAACTCCACCTGGTTGATTTCCTCGCTGGCTTGGTTCAGATGCTCCAGCTCCTCCTGCCTCAGAGAGGGTGGAAGTTAGTGGGGGAGGGAAGGAGGCTCCAGTGAACTTTTCAGGGCACGAGCAATGCCCAGGGACAGGAAAGGAGGTGATATGCTCCGGAAAGGAAAGACAAAAATGGAGGAAGGACTGCCGAATACTTCTGTATATATCAAAGACTCACAACCTCATGTTATCATCGCAATTCTACCTTTACTGGTAGTAAAACCCCAATTTAAAAAATAAGAAAATTGGCTGGGCATCAGTAGCACAGTGGGTAATGGCACCAACCACATAAACTGAGGGTTGTGGGTTCAAACTTGGCCTGGGCCAGCTAATCAACAATGTCAACTGCAACAGTTTGAGGTTGCTATCATTTTAAAAATAAATAAATGAATGAATAAATAAATAAATAAAGGAAGGAAGAAAATTAAAGCTCAGAGAATTCAATGCTAATATGCACACGGCCAAGTGGCAGTGAGCCCTCTTTCTCTCCATCAGACGGCATCCCTTTCTCAAAATGGGTGAGTGCCCTCGGCCCCAAGGGCTGCTTACCCTCAGGAGAGGACAGCACCTGGGGCAAGGCAGAGCCACTCACTCAGCATACGCTTAACCATATATTTACTAACCCTCAGTACTGTGCGACCCTAGAGCTCAGGACACAGAGAGTGGGCCGCTCACAGCTATGAGGAGACCCACAAGTAAGCAGCAGGTCCTGGGACTTGTGAGAGTGGGCATGGGAGCCCCCTGGAGGCAGGGTCACCTACCTGGGCAGCAGCAGTCAGGGTAGGACACTTAGAACACTTGTTCCCCAGCTAGGACTTGATATACATAAAAGTGCCAGCGAAAGGGAGGGAGCCAGGAAACAGAGGTACGCAGGTGCCCTGGGCAGATGAGCTGGCAGGGGAGGAAGCCAATGAGGCTGAGGTACCAGGAAGGAGAAACTAGTACTTTTTCCAAAGGCGCCTTCAGAGCCAGGTGCCACTCAGTCTGTGGCCTAGGAAGGCAGATGTTAGCAATGAAGGGGAAGCAGGAGAGACTGACCAGGTGAGAGCAGGTGCTATCTGCAGCACTGCCAGTGGAAGAGAAGAGGGCAGGTCCCAAAAACACAAGGGCGGGTATGGCCAGGGGCAACAGCTCACGCCTGTAATGCTAGCACTCTGGGAGGCCAAGGCAGATGGATCACTTAAGCTTAGGAGTTGATGAGCCTGAGGAACAGTGAGACCCCATCTCTACTAGAAATAGAAAAACTAGCTGGATCTCATACGGGTGTCTATAGTCCCAACTACTTGAGAGGCTTAGGTATGAGGATCACTTGAGCCTAAGGGTTTGAGGTTGCTGTGAGCTGTGATGACACGGCACTCTACCGAGGGTGACAGAATGAGATTTTATCTCAAAAAAAAAAAAAAAGAAAGAAAGAAAGAAAGAAAAATAAGGGCTGGGTGGATAATTAAGGTCAAAGTTAGGGAGGAGTGCAGGGCCTGAGAAGCCTCTTGGCCTGCTTGGGCAATTGATGATGGTGACCCCAGATCCCCACAGTTGGTTGGGAGGGAGAGGGAGAGTCTTGGGAAGAAGCCACCAGATGTGCTGGTCTGAGTACCTCTCTGGGCCCTGGGCTGGAGAAAGAAGCAATGGAATCATCCCAGGGCTTTTAGTGAAGTGGCAGAGCACCAGGCAAGGAGCTGGCCTCAAGCCATCCTTTCCTGCCAGAGAAAACACACATCTTCCTGGAACCCCTGTAAGCTGAGGAAGGTGGCCAGGAGCACCACAGCTCTGCCCCAAGGAGGTACCTATTGCCCAGCTGTAGGTCTCTGGGAGACCCAGGGAGATCCACCCTGGCACTGACCTGCTGCCAACATGCCAGTGTCACTCCCCATGCCTAAGGCTATGGCCTCAGCTCCTGCTCACCTTGCTTGGGCCTTCCAACAACCTGAAGAAGGGCTCAGGCTGACATGAACTATCTCCCTTTGAGTCTTTTTACTTCTACTTTATCCCCACTCCCTCCCTTGATCCTGAAAATGTTTCAGTCAGCAAGTAGGAATACAGAAAACCGGGGCGGCACCTGTGGCTCAGTGAATAGGGCACCAGCCCCATATACCGAGGGTGGCGGATTCAAACCTGGTCCCAGCCAAACTGCAACAACAACAACAACAACAAAATGGCTGGGTGTTGTGGCAGGCACCTGCAGTCCCAGCCACTCGGGAGGCTGAGGCAAGAGAATAGCCTAAGCCCAAGAGCTGGAGGTTACTGTGAGCTGTGACTCCATGGCACTCTACCGAGGGCGACAAAGTGAGACTCTGTCTCTAAAAAAAAAAAAAAAAAATCAACAGAATACAGGAAACCAGTCAGAAGTGTTAATTACTACAAAAGGGAGAAATGTGCACACCTATAGCAGCAGGGCCTTGCCTCAGGAGGGCTGCACATGTAGCTTGAACTTTCTTGTGGTCCAATTGCTATGAAGTATTGCCTGAGCCACACATGGAGTTTTTAATTTTCTAGTGGCCACATTTTTAAAAAGCAAAGCATGAAGTGATAATACGTTTCATTTAAACCAATCTATCCAAAACATTATTGTTTCAACATGTAAAAACATAATAATATTAACCAGACTTTTAAAGTCTATACAGGCATCCTCAAACTACAGCCCATGGGCCACATGCAGCCCGCCTAGGACATTTATTCGGCTCACTGGGTGTTTTTGCCACCGCTGCCTGTCCTGCTTAGCAGCTGATTTGTACCGGGCCCATAGTCTGGCCTACTAACGGTCTGAGGGACAGTGAACTGGCCCTCTATTTAAAAAGTTTGAGGACCCCTGGTCTAGAAGGTAGTGTACATGGGGATCTTACTAGCCACATAGCCCACTGTTCATAGAATAATAATCTCCACTCTGGAACCACAGGCAGTGTCATGCTGCCAGCAACACAGAACCAAGTTCTACAGAGCCTCCTTTAAAGGGGTGACACTATCAGCTGCTGTGCTGGGATCACCCTAAAGGGCTTCCCCAAAAGCAAATTCCTGTCAGGGTGACAGACCACCTCTCTCCCTGCACGCCCAGCTTCCTGTGGCACAACCTGACCCACAGAGAGCTTCAGGCTCTCTGAGAGACAAGGTGACCAGTTCTTTCACAGCTCCTGCTAGGGAGTAGTATCTCCTTCGCCTACAACAGAGAGGAAACAATGAGGCAGGAAATTGTCACAGAGTAGAGTCTGGGTCCAGGACCTGACTTTTGTTTTATTTTTTGAGACAGAGTCTCACTCTGCCGTCATAACTTACAGTTAACCTCAAACTCCTGGGTTTGAGCGATCCTCCTGCCTTAGACTTCCAAGTAGCGGGGACTACTGGCACCTGCCACAACGCCAGCTAAGTTTTCTATGTTTTTTAGAGATGGGGTCTCACTCTTGCCCTTGCTCAGGCTCGTCTTGAACTACTGGGCTCAAGCAATGCACCTGTCTCGGCCTCCCAGAGTACTAGGAATACAGGCATGAACCACTGTGCAAAGCCTAGGACTTGACTTTTGATTTCACTTTCCTGCCACTGTGACCACCCTCCTGGGACCGAGGACATCACTGGAAGGACATCTCAGAAAAGAAAGGAGTATGGGACCAGGAAAACCGCAGCACAGGTAAGCAGAGGATGGGTCTCTGGAATGCTGTGAGCATTCATTCCAGGGGAGAAGAAGAGAGTTGGGTAAAAGCTACCCTCTAATTCTGGATCCCTGCCTAGGATCCCTGCTGAGTTCCATGGCCTAGAGTACTCCTATCTCCAGCTCCAACAAGATGACCAAAGGACTGAATGGCTTACTATTTTGTCCCTACTGGAAAGTACAGGAGAAGGGCTCTTGCTATTGGCAAGGGGTGGGAGAAGGTGTTACCTTTCTCAATGGAAACCCACACCCCAATTGCACCTCCAGCAATCAAAACCCCATTTCCTGATATGTCTGCTTCTTGGAGTCAAAATGCTCTAACAGGACAAAAAGGTGACTGGGAAGCAGAACAGCCCAGAAGGCAGGGTAAACATGGGAGGTGGAGGAGACAGCTAGGCTGGGGCATACCCAGAAAGGATGAGCAGGAAGCCACTTACCCTGGAGGACCCAGGGGACTGTTTTAGGCAGCCAGTGACATTCCATTTGGCTTGCTCCACCAGGGACTCCTGGCACTCACCTGAAGTAGAGTTTAGGCAGGACAAAGCCTGAGTCAGCACATATCATCCATCAGTGAACCAGCAGCCAGCAGGGAGGGTGACCTTCCTGGAGCATACCAGACACATTCCCAAGATGTCAGGACACCAAGTCAAAGACATAAGCAGGCACTCAGGCTACCAAGGCTCTAACCCTGCCTCCCACAAACTATCTAAAGACTCTGATAGTTAGTATGTGGGGCCAGGTTGATGACAGTCCTATGGGAAGCTAAACCCACACTTTCAGATGGGGACACAGAGTTACCCTGAAGAGTCTGGAGAGAAGTAGGTGACTGTATCCACACACCAAGGAAAGAAAATGCCTTTCACAGAGGAGGTCCAGAAAGAGTCATGGAGCAGAAGCAGGCCCAGCCAGCACTACCCTCCTTGTCCTTGTCCCTCCTCCTCTCCACCAGGAGTCCCTCTCAGAAAGCTGAGGACCAAGCCTGCAGAGGGCAGGGACGGGACTAATGCCTATAATCCCAGCACTGTGGAAGAGCAAGATGGGAGCACCACTTGAGTCCAGGAGTTTAAGACCAGCCTGGGCAACACAGTAAGACCCTGTCTGTAAAACCTGTCTGTAAAACATCAAATTAACCCAGAGTAGTGGCAATGCCTGTAGTGTCAGCTACTGGGGAGTCTAAGGCTGTAGTGAGTGATGTTTGTGCCACTGCACTCCAGTCTGAGTGACAGAGAGAGAACCTGTCTCCAAACAATTACTTATTTATTATTATTTTTTTTTTGAGATAAAGTCTCACTATGTTGCCCTTGGTAGAATGCTGTGGCATCTCAGTTCATAGCAACCTCAAACTCTTGGGCTTAAGCTATTCTCTTGCCTCAGCCTCTCCAGTAGCTGGGACTACAGGGGCCTGCCACAATGCCCAGCTACTTTTTTGGTTGCAGTTGTCATCATCATTGTTTAGTTGGCCCAGGCCAGGTCTGAACCCACCAGCCTTGGTGTTATGTGGCCAGCGCCCTACCCACTGAGCTATAAGCACCATCAACAGTTCGTTTTTCATTTATCCTTTTTTTTTCTGAGACAGAGTCTCACTATGTTGCCCTTGGTAGAGTGCCACGGTGTCACAGCTCACAGCAATCTCAAACTCTTGGGCTTAAGTGATTCTCTTGCTTCAGGCTCCCAAGCATCTGGGACTACAGGCGCCCACCCTAATACTCAGCTATTTTTTTGTTGCGGTTGTAATTGTTGATTTTAGCTGGCCCAGGCTGGATTTGAACCCGCCAGCCACGGTGTATGTGGGCAATGCCCTACCCACTGAGCTAGGCACTGCCTAATTTTTTTAGAAAGTGGGGAAGGGAGGGGAGAAAGCTGAGGATCAGCGTGGAGGATCTGGAGAACTCCACCTAGGTCATGACATGGATATACAGCCAGTGGCCATCTCTAAGGGGACAGCACACTCCAAGTATGTGTCAGCTGGCCTCCTTTCAATTTTCATAAGGGTCCTGCCAGATAGTGGGCATGCCACAGCAAAGAGCCTCTCACTCTCAGGACAGCCATTGCAGGGAGCTTGCCTGGCCTGGTGGACTCAGCTTTGGCTGTACATCAGAATCCTTTCTCACCTCACCCAGACATAGAATCCACATGTCTGGTGAGGCTCAGGAAAAGGTGTTTTTAAAGGTTCCTATTAGTTTTTGTTTTTGAGACAGTTTTACTCTGTGACCCTTGCCTAGAGTGCAGTGGTGTCATCATAGCTCACAGGAACCTAAAACTTGAGACCATAAGGGATGCTCCTACCTTGGCCTCCCAAGTAGTACCCACCACCATGCCCAGCTAATTTATCTATGTTTAGTAGAGATGGGGTCTCACTCTTGCTCAGGCTGGTCTCAAACTCCTGACCTCAAGCAATCCTCCTGCCTTGGCCTCCCAGAGTGCTGGGATTATAGGCATGAGCCTCTGCCTCTGGCTGATTTTGACAGATCTATGGGCAGAGACCGAGTAACTACACTGAGAATCCAGAGAGATGAATCCCATTTAAAGCACTGAAACGTACCATTGGGCATTGTGGTCTGACACGTTGTCAATATTAAGAGAGACCTCAGAAGACATACCCCAATCTCCTCTTCATCTGAGAAAGGAGCCCAAACACAAAAGAGCCAAATTCCACTGGCCTCTGTAAAGCATGCCCCTCCCACCAGGCTGCCCTTCCTACATGGCAAGACTGGAGCACTCACCCAGCACTCACCCAGCCACACCATGCCATTGTCATCAACTGAGGGAGGTCACCAGGGACCTTTCCTCCCTAGGCAACCCACAACATTCCACATGCACAACACTGTTCAGCAAGAGAGACTAGCGTTTCTTGCATCAAGTTCACTGGAGGCAAAGTAAATCATATGCTTCCACAGAATACTCTGACCCTCACAGAGCTTGTCTAAAAGAACTGTCTGTGATAACAAAAATGTTACATTTCTGCACTGTCAGTATGGCACTGGGGGAACTGCATTTTTAATTTTAATTAATTGTATTTAAGTAGACACACAAGAAAAGCAGCTACCTTATTAGATAGCACAGTCCAAGAGTGAGGGTTCATATCACTGTCTTTGCCTCTGTGGAGGGTGGAAAACACAAAGAAGCAGGAAAGGCTGCCAAGACATCTCAGCTGGAGCAGGGCAAGACATTCGGCAGGAAGGTGTACCAGCAAGCTACACAGCCCTCCTTCCCAAGTGACAGAAAGGGAACTCTTCCCCAAAGTGCTACCTATAAACTTTTACCAAGAGAATAAGCAAAGGAGTTTGTGAAAGAATTATGGATGGGGTGGTGCCTGGGGCTTAAAGGAGTAGGGTGCCAGCCCCATAAGCCGGAGGTGGTGGTTCAAACCCAGACCTGGCCAAAACTGCAAAAAAAAAAGAATTATAGATAGGTGTCAGAGCAGAGTGAGAGCCACGCAAACCATTTAGACCAACTACTCACTACTTACTGTACAGATGAAGAAACTGAGGCTCAGAGAAGGTAAGTAACTTTCATAATAACAATCAAACACCATGAGGCTGGAGGTTATTTGCCTCTCAACCCAAAGCTTTTTTTTGTTGTTGTTGTTGTTATTAATACAACTTATTTTCTCAGTGAACAACAAATCTGTAGAATTAGCAGAAAGAATTGGCTGTTTTCAATGCAATGCCTATGAGGCACAGCAGAAATAAACTACTGACTCATGCCAGAGATGAAACAGCTCACTGCTGCTCCATTACAAGCATGGACACGGTCGAAGAGGAGCCCACACGCACATATCCTGGGCACCCACACACAGAGAGACAGGAAACGATGCATGGACTAGCTTTGATTTCTTCCCCCACTGGCTGGGGTAATCCAGCAAAGGTTTGTTATCAGAGAAGCCTAGGAATGAGAGCCCTGGGCTGCCCTTGGTCATTTACAGAGGTGTGGTGAGTCACATCCACATCAGTCTTAAGAGATGTGACCAGACCAAATGGCAGACTCACACCCTAAATACTCTGGAGCATCCTGGTCATCACCTACCCAAGCAGCTTACCCAGGAAGCCCTTCTTGGCTGAGGCCCTGAAACACTCTGACCTGGTTCTCACCACCCAGGCACCTCTTCCACACATTGATGGTCTTCTTTACCCACTGCCCCAGAGTCTCCTACACAAAGATCTGCCTGTCCTGCCAACACACCAAGGTAATAAACCACTCTTCCACCTTTTTTGGTGGCTCCACCATCTTGCGAGCAAGGGATGTATATTACTAATAACTGACCACAACTAACACAAATCCTTGAACAGAGGGGACTTCTTTATAGGCCTAAAGATGCTGTCACACTTCTAAGGCCTGAACATCACACTGCTCTCAGCAGTAAACATCCATGGAAAGCACTGCTCAAAAGATGAGAAAGAGGGCAAGATTCCTTTACTCAGACTCAAAAACTGCCTCCCAGTTTCAAAGTCACCTCCTCTGACTTCCCACTCACACAGCTGAGGGTCACTCTGCCTACTGGGAAAGGAGCACATTTGCCCCACACTGACCTGGCTCCACATTGGCCTGGACAGTGCCTCCTGCACCTGCTGTCAATGTGGCACTTCACTTTGGTTCCCAGCAACATGTACCATTTACTCCAGCCAGGTCTTTCTCTGCACTCCATCAGCACTTCAGACACACAACTCTCCTGGCATTTATCAAATTATACTGCAGAGATCTGTTGACAAACTTGTTCTTTCCTATCCCAGTACGCTGGGGAAAGAACAGTTTTAAGTCCTCATTGATCCATCACTCTTCAAGAAGGCAGGAATGTGGGGTTCCCCCTTCTCCGACCCCACTCAGTCTTCTCACCTGTATTCTAGGATCCAGTTCTTCCTCTTCTCTTGGAGACAACTTGGCCTCACTGTTGCTGCTTCCACCTCCTCCAGGCTCCTCTGCGACTGGGCTCCTAAGAACTTCATCCTCTACAACCACAGGCCGAAGCTCTCCCTGCGGGGTCTCCCGGCCCCCTGCAACCTGCCTGAGCTCAGCCATGTTGACAGGGAGCGGGCAGAGCCCTATGCACAAGAGAGGACTGACATGCTGGGACCAGGGCCCCAGCTTGGGGGCTTCTGGGGCTCACTCTGGATGCCAAGAAGGGTTTCTCTTCTCAAAACGCAGAAAAATGGGGTACAGGGAGAATTGCACCGCAGTCAGAGGTGGAGAAAGTTGTCAGTGGGCTTCCTAGAGCTAAAGATTTGTCTGTGCCAAAGTTCTTCCCTGCCCACCACGAGGAATCCACTGGGAGACCAGGAGCAAGAGCTCCGAGGCAGAGGGCAAAGGAGGCCTGGATTCGGGGCCAAAGCGGGTAAAGAGGAGCACCATTCAGGAGGGATGTGGTAGCAGCTGGGGAGAAAAAGCTGGGCCCGAGCAGAGGCTGCGAGGCAGTGTCTTTCTGGAAGCTGTAGAGGAAACAAAGGCCAAATACGTGTCATGCCAGTATCAGAATCTCTGCCACCAGCCACTTCCAATCTTTCAGCCTCCCAAGGATTCCACTCTCAATTCCCCAGCCCTGTATTCGAACCAATCTCCGCCTTAACTTCTTTCCTCAGCCCTCAAGGACTTTAGATTCTACACCGTGCCCCGTCCCAGCTCCTTTCGCCCCAGCTGCTCCCAGTCCAGCGCTTTCCGTATTCCCTCAGCTCTTCGTGCCTTCCCGCCATCCCCGAGACCCGGCCCGTCCCACCCATCTCCGCCCGGCTCCACAATTCACCTTGCAACCCCCAGCCCCGCCCCACCTCTCCTGTCTCTCCAGCCCTGCGGACTAAGCCTCCCACTTCCAGCCCCACACTCTTCTGCACCCCCAAGGCCTCTTGCCCCAGCCACTCCACAGAGCTCGGCAAAAAGGGGCTTCACAGCCTTACCTCAGTCTCCCTTCGCGGGCGCGGAGCTCCTAGGCTGCAAACAATCTTCCCCCTCCCTCTCTGCAACAAGCCGGCCCAACCAAAACCGACCCAGCCGAGCGGAAGCGGAATTAGCTAACAGGATAACAACACGTACCTCTCGCGGGCCCTTGTCTGCCGCCCAACGGGGATTTGCCGCTCCGCCCTGCCCGCAGAATCCGTACAACGTGGCAGCCCACTCCCTCGGCGCTCAGGCTCCCTGTTCTGTGCCTCCAGTCTATCCTCTGCCAAGGATGAATCATAGACAAACATGAGGGTATGGTGGTAAACAGAAACCACGCAATGAAAAGGAGATGAAAACAGAGATTCCCTAGTGAGTAGAACGACGGTTGAAATAAAACGGAGATCAGATAATCGCCTCAGAGAGAGAGTTGCCATCTTGCGTTACGGAGCTGCAACTCCGGCTGCGAGGAAGGCACTTCCGTCCTCGCTTACGAAGGCGGGCATAATGCCGGAAGTGACCGGTAACTTGGTGCACTTCCGGCTGCGAAGTCTGCAGCTCCCGTCGGGGCTTTAGCTGACTGTACTCGTGAGGCGAGGTAGAGGTTTCCATAAACGGCTTTTCTCGCACGGCTGAAGTTAGCTGGATTCTTAATAACGGCATCTAAGCGGACGGCAGACGAATGGGTAAAACCTCTCTTGGAGCCCGAGGCCGCTGTGGCCCCGGCCCTGCCGCTCCTAAGCCAGGACCTGTTGTCTGGACGTCGTTTCGGTGGGGCTAGCTGTTACACTGTAAAAGCTGATCAGCAGTTCAGTTAGCGTTAACTCCAACATTCGTGCACTCGCTGGTTGAATGCTCATGAGGAGGAGTTTGTTACCTGGGCTTGCATATCAGTGCGTGAGCGACTTGGTTGTCACCGCTCAGTGTCGCTGGCTAGTCGGGAGCCTAGGCCTGCAAGGAAGGGCTTGAATGTGTTGTGTTTACAAAAGGCCAAATTTAGCCGGCTCAGTGGCTCACGACTGTGATCCCAGCACTCTGGGAGGCCGAGGCGGGTGGATTAACTGAGCTCATGAGTCTGAGACCAGCCTGAGCAAGAGCGAGACCCCGTCGGTAAAAAATAGCCGGGCGTTTTGGCGGGCGCCTGTAGTCCCAGCTACTTGGGAGGCTGAGGCTAGAGGATTGCTTTAGCCCAGGAGTTTGAGGTTGCTGTGAGCTATGACGCCACGGCACTACCGAGGGTGACTGAGACTGTCCCCTCCCCCTCACCAAAAAAAAAAAAAAAAAAAAAAGGCCTAACTTCCTCTGAGCCCACTGGGTTTTTCCCTGGGGCTGGAGAAGGCAAGTGGAATGAATTCTCCCTCTTCCCTTTGGGTCCTGTGGAAGATAAACAGTGAGAATTTGATTAAAACGGTAAAGAGGTGTAGAGGTGATTGGGCGTTTTAAAAGAACAAGGGAGAGAAGATGAACGGGGTTCAGCAGAGTCAAAAAAATGAACAATTACAGAGGGTTGATCAGAGTAAATGGGATTGGACCAGGTATGTCTGCAAACTGGCGGTTATCTGAGATAAAGTGCTATTCTCCCACTGCATCTGGGGAGTAAAGGCCCAAATACATCTTGAAAGGTTGAAGATTTCGTAAGTGTAAGCCATTAGTAAATGCTCTTAAGAAACGGGTCAGGAACCTATCTTCAGGCTAGACGAAACTACATTCTACTAAGAGAAAGGATTGAGCTTTCTCAGGTAGGCATTTTAATGGGGGTGAGAGGATGCATGTGGTCATCTTAGGGAAGCGACCATGTGCTGCTAGACGCGGTGCTAGGATTGGGTTGTCTCTTAGTGCAGAGGTTTGGATGTGCCAAGAGTGGCAGTTCTTAGTCCTTTCCCCTCCCCTCATGGATGAATAAGCCATTAAAAAAAAATTGAGACAGGGCAGGGTGGCTAATGCTTATAATCTCAGCACTTTGGGAGCCCAATGCAGGAGGATTGCTTGAAGCCAAGAATTCAAGACCATCCTGCACAACCCTGTCTCTACAAAAAATAAAAAAATTACCTGAGTTCGGTGGTGCACACCTGTATTCTCAGCTACTTGTGAGATTGGGGTGGGAGAATCACTTGTGCCCAGGAGTTTGAAGGCACCCTGGGTGATACAGTGAGACCATGTATCCACAAAAAATTTAAAATATTATCCAGGCATGGTGGCACACATCTGTAGTCCTAGCTACTCAAGAGGCTGAGGCAGGAGGATTGCTTGAGTCTAGGATTTGAGGTTGCAGTGTGCTATGATTATGCTACTGGGCTTTCCAACCTGGATGATAAGAGTGTGACTCTATGTATAAAAAAATTGAGGAGGGTCAGGTGGCACCTGTGGCTCAGTGGGTAGGATGCCGGCCCCATATACCAAGAGTGGCAGTTCAAGCCTGGCCCCAGCCAAACTGCAACAAAAAAATAGCGGGCATTGTGGTGGGCTCCTGTAGTCACAGCTACTCGGGAGGCTGAGGCAAGAGAATCGCCTAAGCCCAGGAGTTGGAGGTTGCTGTGAGCTGTAGCGTCACTGCATTCTACCATGGGGGACAAAGTCTCAAAAAAAAAAAAATGTTTTTTTTTGAGGGGGGCCAAAGATAGCCTTTAAAAGAGGTAATTTAAAAGACAAAAGTTTTGGGCGGTGCCTGTGGCTCAAGGCGTAAGGCGCTGGCCCCATATACTGGAGGTGGTGGGTTCAAACCTGGCCCCAGCCAAAAACTGCAAAAAAAAAAGACAAAAGTTTTTTTCCATATAACTAGAAGTCTTATTTTTAGAATTCCAGAAGTGACTTTTCTCATTTTAGTTAAGTTAGTGAGACACTAAATACCAGTGTCTTAAGTGGACATTTCTGATGGATAATAATGCCTCAGTCTTAAACTACATTCCTTTTTGTTACTAAAGTGCCACACATAGATCATGAAAATTAAATACAGAAGTGATAAACATGATTTATTTGTTCTCTACCAGTCACCTTATTTCTTTTTTCTTCTTACTAAATCCTTTTTTCTGTGCAATCCTTCACAATCACAATCTGCTTCTATTTGTCACAGACCTTTGTTGGATTTGATGGGAAAACATCATGAATATGTACATATAAAGCCCAGACCCTTAGATCACGTCCTGAGATTCAGCTGCCTCTTTAGGGTCTCTACTGTCCTCTCCCAAGGCTAACTCTCACCCACAGAGACTAAGTGTGATTCTGTCATGTGTAGATACTAATATTAATGTAGTCCCCCAATAGTTTTTCTGCTGGGCTTGGATAATGTTTCAGGGAGAAAGAGGTTGAGGTGTGCTGTACATTGATTTAACTTTGATTTGTTTTAGTGGAGCCAGCATAAAAAGGATGAACTAACACTTTTTCTGGAGTACCACTGTGCAATGAAGGAAATGGTCTGTATCAGCTCTGTGTGGCGTGGTAGTCTCTGGCCCCATATAGCCATTGAGCTCATGTGATTAAGGAACTAATTTTAATTTTAACAGCTATATGTGGTTAGTAGTTCCATTATTTGCACATTTCTATAGCCCATCTTTCCTGTTTGATCTTTCTGGGTACATGTCGAACTTTCATGTCTCCAATACAAAATAAGCAAATGCCTGTTCATCTTCACTGCCATTCACCTTACATCTACTTCCTCCCTTACCACTTACCTCTGCAGTCTGGCTTCTGCTGTAACCAATCCATAGATGTTACAGGTCATAAAGTCGTCTGTACTGTCAATATTGCTAAGTCACCAAGATCTGGCACTGTGTTATTTCTCTCGTCTTTCTTACTTCTGAGTCACCATTCTGGGATTCCTATTTTTTCTCTGGCCTGTTGATCTATTCCTGTATGTAATATAACTTCACTGAATATCTATTATGTGCCAGAAT
Source organism: Otolemur garnettii (assembly GCF_000181295.1). Lineage (NCBI taxonomy): Eukaryota > Metazoa > Chordata > Mammalia > Primates > Galagidae > Otolemur > Otolemur garnettii. Next base: position 146,953 of record NW_003852740.1, read on the forward strand.
TTTGAGTGATGATGAGGAAAAGGATAGTATCCCAGTTCCCATGTAGCTTATAATCTATGATGCTTGCTTATTTATTTATTTATTTTGAGACAGAGTCTCAAGCTGTTGCCCTGGGTAGAGTGCTGTGGCATCATAGCTCACAACAACTTCCAACTCTTGGGCTCATGTCGTCCTCTTGCCTCAGTTTTTCTATTTTTAGTAGAGACCAGGTCTTGCTTTTTGCTCAGGCTGGTCTTGAACCCATGAGCTCAAGCAGTCCACCTGCCTTGTCCTCTCAAGAGTGCTAGGATTACAGGCATGAGCCACCTCACCCAGCCTGTGATGCTCATTTTTTAAACTAATGACATTCAAACTCATTGTAATGCAACCCAGATGTATGTTTTACCTTGCAACCTACTGCATGTGTATGTATACACACACACACACACGTATGTAAATATATTCATTAAAGAGTTTCAGGAAAAGACCTTTACTCAAATTGTATACAAAGTACATTAATATTCTTATACTACTTTTTAATGCTGATAGAGACCACTTTTGTTAAATTCATGACCCACCCACAATTTGAAAACTGTGTCCTAAATGCCAGTGTGCTCCAGACCCTGAAGTCAGTTTCTGACTGTGTCACGCTGCCTACATTCCCTGGATGCCCTTACCCAAGTACATGGCTCTAACTCCTATCCATGGCCACTGCTCCTTCCTTGAAGCTCTGTCTTCTCAGATTCCCAGCATACCACATTGTGAGACCCAGCATCCTTTTCAACATAGTGGGCCTGTCTTCAGTGTTGTTTCTCTCAGTGGGTCCAAATCTGATTTGGTACCCTTTTCTAAGTCCTGTTCCTTTGACATTTACTATGTTGGTAAATGGTTCTGTAATCTACCCACTTACCCTAGGGAGAAACCTGGATGTAATTGCATTCCTCACTCCCACCCCACATTGCTTTTCATCACATTAAGTATCTCAGAGACCCTTCCTTTCCACCTCATTGCCATTGCTTCAGTTTAGACCCCTCACTTGCATCAGAAACAGCATACCTCAAGGGTCTTCTAAGTCAGCTCTGTTCAATAGCACTTTCAGCAAGGATGGAAATTAGTATATTTAAACTGTCCAAAGTAGTAGCCACTGACCATGTATAGCTCTTGAGCACTTAAAGTATGGCTAGTGTGACTGAAGAACTAAATTTTTAAGTTTAAATGACCACATACTCAATATGCGAAGTATCTTGAACTAGTGACCTGGGAAGGTACTAGATGGAAACTTGAGAAGCACTGCTCGCTTGCTGAGCACCGAGGCATTCCTGGCAGCAGACTGATTAAAACTCACAGCCACTAACTAGAAAGTACCCTTGCTATGAGAAAGAGGATATCATTAAGTTGTTCAATTCATGAAATTCAAGTTACATGTGAATTTTGCCAAGCAATACAAGGACCTATGGAATATGAGTGATTACAAACACTTTCTGTGCACTGTGCTTGGATGTAGTCGACACACATGAGGATCATTTGCCTATCAAGAAACATAAATATGAGATGACACTGAAATTTGGCCCAGCACATGAAGACAGTGTCATTGTGGCTGATCAGAACCCAACACAAACAAGATTCTTGAAAAGCTGTGAAGAAGCAGGTTTGTTTAATGGATTAGCAAGCCTATTTGATAATGAATTCTATAAGACTTCAGAAGACAACATGAAAAAAATGCTTCTAAATCTGTCTCCTCTTGCAACACCTGTCATAAGCAAAATTGAGGAGACTCTTGTAGAACCAACTCAACAGGATAGTCCTTTGCCTTACCCAGAGACTACTACCAGTGATGAAAAGGAAGTGCCATTGGCACAGTCCACATCAGCTATCATTTGTCCAGCATCATTATAGCTTCCTAATGGGCTGCTTACAAATTCTGACTCAAACACTTAAGTATTCAAGGGGCAAATTGTTCCTATACAAGGCCCGTTTCCTCTTCTGTGTATCTTCCTAAGAGACAAACCATGCCTGTTGGTATTCCTGGGTCAATTACAAGTTCTAATGTGCATGTTCCCACTTGTTCAGCCAATCAACATAGTGCCTAGTGATCCAGGAATCCCAGGTCTATCTGCCCCTCAAACAAGTACAGTCAGAAGCAAAAATGAGATTAAAAGCTGCTTTGAGCCAGCAGCATCCCATGGCAATATTACCTACAGTAGTACTGTCAGAGGTCGTGGTAGGAGATTGATTAGAACTCGTAGGAATCTTAGCCATGGTCATCTGAACAGCCAGCTGCATTCACTACAGAAACTCCACCTTCTCCAGCTCACATAACTCCCCAGATCCAAAATACAAATGGTTGTCAGAGAGGAACTAATGACGATCCTGATGAAAAAAGGAGAAAGTTTTTCAACAAATAGAGCAGCAGCTTCAAGATGCTGACAAAAAAAAGGAAAGTCTGGGTTCAGTCTTTAGAGAGAAAAGCAGAACACTTGAGTTCATTAAATGATCAGCTGCAACTGCTGCTAAAGATGGTAGTTCAGAAGACATGTCAGTGCTGAGCGGCTATGAGTCTTGGCTCCACCAGCACATCCAAAGCAGTGTGTTTGGCTGCCAGGGCAGGGCCCAGGTGGCAGACAGGGGGCAGTCTGCTTCCTTGGGTCATCGTGGCTCCCCCTACCATGCACAGTCCTCAGGATGCTGATAAAAACCTGTAGTACAACAATTTCAGATGCTCATTAGTGACTTCACAGGGAAATCAAGGCAAGACTAGTTTCCATTTATGTTTGAAAAATCTGTGGGTATAAATTTGGCTTTAAAGTTGGTGTAGCAGCAGTTGATCATACTGAATGACAGTGGGGTTTTTTTTTTTTTTTTGCAGTTTTTGGCTGGGGCTGGGTTTTAACCCACCACCTCTGGCATATGGGGCCAGTTCCCTACTCCTTTGAGCCACAGGCGCCGCCCAACAATTTTTAATCTCTAGAAAAAGACTGATTTTGCTTTTTAAAAAATACTGTTAGATTTATAAAAAACATGAAAGTAAATAGCCATGTATGGCTAGTGACTAATGTATTGGACTAGACAGGTCTAAATGATCCTGCTGCACTGTACCCCCTTCTAGTCCTTAGCACAAGTAGAAAGCCAGCTAACCCCTACTGACGAAATAAGTGAAATGTAAAAATGTGAAAACCATATTAAGATATCAATAGTACCGTAGATTACTATTTAATATCACGAACCACCTCTGTTCCTTAGCTAATAAATTTATACAGGTAACTGTTCTATTTTTTCTTTTTTCTTTT
>NW_003852740.1:151745-157893 GCF_000181295.1 Otolemur garnettii
ACCCAGGCTGATCTGCCCCAGCTTCCCAAAGTGCTAGGATCTCTAACTTCCTAATCATTACAAACCCTGATACACCATGGCTCCTCCCCTGCCCACTGAGAGAAGCCCACACTCTTGAGTTTGGGACAGATTGCTCTACTATATGATAAAGATTTGTGCTGTTTGATTCTTCTCTGTATTCTTGTTACCCAGCCAGGTGCAGACTCCATGGGCCCTTAATAAAAGCTTGTGGAAAACAATGGATTCCTCAGCTTAGTCTAAAACTTCTTTGAGAAAAACTCTTTCAACACCTCCACCTGTCCATTTCCTAGATCTCTTGTCCTACTCTATTTTGTCATCCTCTGCAAGATTCTAAGCCTCCTCTGTTCTCTGTGTCCTCATTCTAGATTGAGCGCATACCCACTTCTTTCCTGTTCATCTAATCCAGTGGTTCTTAACCTGTGGGTTGTGACCCCTCTGGGGGTTGAACGACCCTTTCCCCTTTCACACGGTTGCCTAAGACCATCGGGAAACATGTATTTCCGATGGTCTTAGGAACAGAGACACTGCTTCTCATGTGTGGGGGTCAGTCACCACAACATGAGGAACTATATTAAAGGGAAGCAGCATTAGGAAGGTTGAAAACGCTAATCTAATCCCTCTGCCCAACCCAGTCCCATCACCTGTATTAGAAGAAAGCTCCCAGTGGGGTGGGAGGAGTGTAGAAATAATTGTTACTTCTAGCCACAGACCTCCATACAAAATCTCGGCTACACGTTGAGTCAATGCAGTTTGTTGATTATCTATGGCAGAATTATCCATTTCTTCCCCTTCTATCTTTATACCACTGTCTACTTTGCACATGATGGGACACCAAGGTCTATGGGATCTGCTTTCCTTCAGCATGTCCTCAAAGGACTTTGTCTTCATTTTGTCTTCAGCACTCAGCCCACTTCTTTATACATGCAGGTGTTCAGAAATGTGCACTCAGATGCTGACCCTGCTCTGGAACTTACACTTCAGAGGGGGAAATAAATATGTATGTTATTCTAAAGTACATGGTAAAGGATGTAAATGCAAATAAAGTATCTTGTGCACCTTGTGGCCTACAAAGACAAAATGTTTTCAATTAAATACTTAAGAAATTTCTGGATGAACAATTCTGGTGGTCTGCAGAAAGGAGATAAGAGTTTTCACTTTGAGGATGGGTTGGCATTCAAACTGGGCCCTAAAGCCTAAGTAGGACTTTGGCATACAAGGAGAGGTGGAGGAGTAACAGGAATGCCTTCCAGGCTGAGAGAGATGTGAGTGAGTGGTAGTCCTGATTGGTGGGGAGTTGGAGAGAACAGAATGGAAAGCAGGTTGCAACAAGTGTAAGAGTCTTAAATGTTATACCAGGAGAATAAACTTCATTTGAGGGTAAATGAAACTTTTGACAAAGACTGTGACAAATCAACTTTACTTTAGAGAAATTCATCTGGAAATTCATAGTTGGTTTCCTGACACTACATGGAATATAATAGACCTTCATAAATATTTTGAATATTTACAGAACCATATTAGGAAGTATCATTTATTGATGTAGATTTTTATGGAAAAAAACCATTTGGGTCTGAATCTGATATATAGCTGACCACTGCTCTAAACTGACCAGTTTCACTGACCTAATTTTCATTCACCAGACATGTACATACCAGTTTCTTATGTTGACCACCTGTTTGTTGACCAGTTTGCTACAGTCCCTTGGGTGGTCAACTTACAGACATTCTACTGTATACATATGTGTGTGTGTGTGTATTTTTGAGCAGGGTCTTACTTTGTTGCCTGGGCATGAGGGCTGTGACATCATCATAGCTCACTGCAAGCTCAAATGCTTGGCTCCAAGAAGTCATCCCACCTCAGCCTCCCAAAGTATAGGGGTAAGCCACCATGCTCAGTCCAGGATCTATTATTTTCAAGTTCATAAATATGCACATAACTTCATCCTTTACCTGAATTTCTCAAATACACTAAGTATTTCTGTTCCAGTTATTATCCCCCACTGTGATGACTCCCTTAACATAGGAAACAAAAATCTACCTTCCTATATTTACTATTATTTCAATGCCCTTAGAAAGTTATCTAATCCAGCCCTCTTTCACATGACAGTTTGTCAAAATCTGTGTACAGCCATTATACACACAAAAAAGGGTTTTTCTTTTCAAGGTTAACCCTTGGACTGAAGAGCTGTTCAGAAATGAACGTGCCTAGAGGCTTTGTTTGCACCAAACATCTTGTATTGAATGCATATGGGCATTCTTGGCAGTCAAAGGTTAAATATTCCCAGCCCCTTCATTATATGACCTACTTAACACCATCCTAGTCATGCTTCTGGAATCAGCCAAGTGTAACAGTGTCCCTTAAAAAAAGACATGAGACCTTGTCTCTAATAATAGCCAGGCATTCTGGTGGGTACCTATAGTTCCAGCTATTCCAGAGGCTGAGGCAAGAGGATCACTTAAGCCCAAGAGTTTGAGGTTGTTGTGAGTTAGAATGCCACAGCACTCTACCCAGGGCAACTGAGTGAGACTCTATATTAAAAAGAACAAAACAACAACAACAAAAAAACAATACTAAGCAATATAGGGTGAGGCAGATGGATCGCTTCAGCTTGGGAGTTGGAGGCCAGCCTGAACAAGAGCGACACTGAGAATCTACTAAAAGAAAAACTATCTGAGCATTGTGACAGGCACCTGTAGTCCCAGCTACTGGGGAGGCTGAGGTAGGAGGATGGCTTGAACCCAGGATTTTGAGGTTGCTATGAACTAGGCTGACACCAGAGCACTCTACCCAAGGTGACAGAGTGATACCCTGTCTCAAAAAAAAAAAAAAAAAAAAACATAAAAAAACAAAACTGAGCCATGAGTCCAGAAATGTCTGAAGTAGTCCATTTCTCTGTCTTGATGTACTTTGGAATTATCCTCAACTAGTCATCTGCACAACACTACCTCTTCTATGTATGGTACTTCACAATTTTTAAAAATATATACCTTATTTAAGGCACATTTTCTTTTTCTACATATTTTCCTTCTATCCCTTGCCAGTTCAGGCTCGTATCATCCCAGCCCTGAATCCTGTGTCTTGTTTTTCAGTTTCTGTGCCTGCCACTGCCAGACCTGTCCTTGTGCCATGTTGTCATGTGCAAGTTAGAAAACACTCATTTAATTTCTCTGTTGTTCAGCCCTGTGCTCCTGCTCTAGAGGACTGTTCCTGAGTAGAACAAGGCTTGACCCTTAAACTATGGGGGATCAGTGTTGATCTAACGGTAACAGCTACAACAGTGTGTAGGGGGTTGCACTGCAGCAAGAGTGTGTCATGGATGGAGCGCGACACTCCAGCGTAGGCTTATGTAGAAGGCATTTAACTAAGCTCTTACAGACTAGTGGAATTAGAAGGAAAGAGCTTTCCAGGTCAAGCATGACAGTCTAAGTGTATACCGACTTGGAGGCCCTGAGCAGAACTCTGCGTGGGTAACAAGATGAGTGGTACTAAGTGACCTCAGAAAGACTAGAGCAAGTAAAATGAAGAACCTTGCGGGCTCCACCTGGGAGTCGGTTCTGACGATGGAGAGTTACTACGTTTGGTTAAACTCCCAAAGGCATTTCCAGAAAACAGCAGTGGCAGCATTTCCCAGCGGAAGACGACATTAGAGCCAACATTGGGACAGGAAGCTCCACCAAGCTCTTGGGAAGGCACCGGCAGGCAGAGCAGCAGCATCCCCATCCCCGGAGTTGCAACCTTGGGCTGGTCATTAACTTGTGGGGGTACTAACTCTGAAATGAGACGGAAATGTCCCCAGCAGGGCTCTAGTGAGGATTAAGAGAGATAATAGACAGTAGGTCTGGCCTCACTGCAGGAAGTCACTAACGTACAACTGGGACGGTGTGGGTGTAGAGGCCCCGGGGCCCAAGCCGCGTCCGCACCGGCTACCACGGAGTCAGCGCTCCCACTCGCGAGGGCTCGAGAATACAGAAGTCTGCTGCCGGGTTTGGGGGCCCGCAGGCCTCAGGGCCCTTTCCTCTGGGCGGAACTAGACTCAGCGACCGAGGGATCTAGCGCACCATAGAAAGGCAAACAAAGGAGGAAACAGTACTGGCTAAACCCGGAAGGGGCGGGACCTTGTCAAGGACTCTAGGCCGGACCTGAGACCCTCCCCCGTTCCGGAACTCCAGCTCCGGCCGCAGAGGCTAAGTGGTCAGCAGATAGCCAGTGCACCGCCCAGTCTTCTCAGTAACCAGTGACATTACCCGCGCGAGACTGACCACTGGCCAATGGGAAGGCGTGGGATGGGGGCGCCACGCCGCCCAGAGGAGCTGGAGGCGCTGCCCACCTCTGCAGCCGTGGCGCCACAGGCCCTGCGTTCTCTTCCCTACCCCAGTCCCGCAAGCTGGGAGAGGGGTCGGCACGCCAGTGGAGTGGCAGCCGCGTGGGGTCAGAGGAGCCAGCCGGCAACCGGTGAGGGGACCGAAAGGCCAGACGGGCAAGGGTGGCACGGGGCAGCGGACCTCAGCTGTGGCTGGTCTATTACACTCGCCCGGGCGACTGTGTCTGCTGCTGTCGCGGGTGCGGCCCAGGCGACGAGTGACGCGAAAACGCGACGGAGCGAGCAATTGGCCGGGTCGCACTTGTGAGCCGCCGGCGGCCTGCTCCTCTCAGGCCTGTCCTCCCGGTGACCTTCGGGGCTGGCAGCCCTAAGGCTCAGTTACAACCAGGCTAAGCCGGATAAATGGGGCAGGGACCACACGAGGCTTCATAAGTGTTAAAGCCCTCCACCGCAGATTCGGGCCTGTCCTGCCCGCTGGATGGGCTGGCGCAGTGGGCGAAAAGCCGGACGCCCCCGGGCAGAAAGAGCGGACGGAGAGACTCCACGCAGCTCCTCGCGCGCTGCGGAGCGCTCTGGGACACCGCGCTGTGGGTGGGGCGCGGGGGCCAATCTACGCTGTGCCATACGCCTCTGTGTGGCCGAGCGGCACTTTCCTTTTTAAGGAGGCGCGCAGGAGCGGGGCTGCGGGAACGGGGAGGTGCCTAAAAGACTGACAAGGGTTTGCAGATCGTTAAGTATGCTCAGAGTGGGGTTCGGAGCCAGGCCCTTTAGAGTCCTTCTAAACTGGATTGTCCAGAGGAGAGTGAATCTTAAGTACTGGGAAACTGCTGTTTTCAGACTTCTCTCTTTTCATATGAAACATTGTAACTTGGTTAGCATTTTCCCAAACAGGAAGACACCCTGCTAATATCCTTTGCTTAGATCAGGCAGCCAGTAATGGGAAGAACCAGAGTTGGGATGCTTGTTTCTCTGGTTCCTCTAGTCTAGCAGATGGCAGTTTTGACTCTGTAAACCAAAGCAAGAGTGTTTTTAGCTTAGGCCGTGGAAGGTATGATGGCTACAGAGAGAGGCCTCTCTTCCAGGAACCTCGTGTCTGGGAGAACTAGATTTTCTAATATGCCATTTAATTTATTTATGTATTTAGAGAGGGAGCCTCAAGCTATCACCTGAGTGCTATTTCATCATAGCTCACAGCAACCTCCAACTTGGGTTCAAGCTATTCCCTTGCCTCAGTTTTTCTATTTTTAGTAGAGACGGGGGTCTCGCTTTTGCTCAGGCTGGTCTCAAACTCGTTGAGGTCACGCATTCCACCCACCTCGGCCTCCCAGAGTGCTAGGATTACAGGTATGAGCCACTGCACCTGGCCTAATATGACATTTTAGAAAAGCATTGAGTGACTGATGAATGAGTGGTTAGTAAAAAAAAAGTCTCCATACTTGGAACTAGAAAAAAGTGGGGGAGGCATTGAATTGCTATGTGTGTCCAATTCCTTGCTAGGCCCAGGGAGGGTACAAAAGACCCTATGGTCCCTTCTACCCCTGATCTCAAATGCTCTGGCCACTCACTTTTATTCGTTTGTCAAAAGGACAGAAGGTTAACTCCATGTATATTCTCTTCCTACCTATATCCATACTTTTTCCATACTTAACAGGAAAATATCTGTGAAACCAGAACTTTTAAAATAATATATTTGGATCATAATCAGACTTGGGGACTTAGGTGGGAGCAAGTTGTCCTATTTCCAATAGCTCCTTAAATATGTCAGACTAGATCTGAAGCAGGAAGGAACAACTTTTTTTTTTTTTT
>NW_003852740.1:158130-160406 GCF_000181295.1 Otolemur garnettii
TTGGCCTCCCAGAGTGCTGGGATTACAGGCATGAGCTACCAAGCCTGGCCAGGAGCAACTTGTTTTGCAGTACTGACTGGACCTTGTGTATCTTGTGGGGGGGGAAAGGAAGCAAGGAGTGGCCATTCTTGTTCTCTGAATTCCATTCCTTGTCTTCACTTTCTAAAATTGGGCTTAAATCATTCCAGAATACATAGGAATCACTGTTTCCTGTTACTTTTTTATTGGTTGGTTGGTTGGTTTGTGACAGAATCTTGCTCTATTGCCCAGGCTAGAGTGCAGTAGTGTGATCACAGCTCACAGCAACCTCAAACTTGAGGGCTCATGAAGTCCCCATGCCTCAATCTCCAGGGAGCTGGAACTATAGGGAAGTGCCAGGATGTCCAGCTAGTTTTTTTATTTTTAGTAGAGCCAGGGTCTCCTCTTGCTCAGGCTGTTTTTGAACTTGTAAATGATCTTCCCACCTTAGCCTCTCATAGGGCTAGGATTATGGGTGGGAGCTACCAAATCCAATCTGTTTCCTGTTACTTTCATTGATTCAGAATGATGCAGAGTAGGCCTGGTGAGGTGGTTCATGCCTGTAATCCCAGTACTCTGGGAGGCCAAGGTGGGCAGATGGCCTGACTTCACAGGCTCAAGACCAGCCTGCATAAGAGAGAGACCCCCCCACCTCTAAAAATAGCCAGGCATTGTGGTGGGTGCCTGTAATCCCAAGTACTTAGGAGGCTAAGGCAAGAGAATAGCTTGAGCCCAGAGGTTGCTGTGTGCTATGATGCCAGGGCACTCTACGAGGCGCTAGGAACTAAGTGAGAATCTCTCTCAAAACAAACAAAAACCAGAATGACACAAAGTAACAGGGTCAGAAAGGGATATAGAGAGGGGGTGTGTGTGTGTGTGTGTGTGTGGCGGGGTCGTTTCAAAACAGACTTCTTCCAGCAGTCCTGAGTGAAGGAGGAAAGAGCTTTCTTGGTGGAAGGAGTTAGAAGTAGAAAGGCCCCAGATCAGGCTTGTGAAGGCCAAGGAAACTTTATTCCACACCCTGTCCACAGCGGGGAATGGATAACTTGTTTCTATCTGGTCTGGATTTCAGGGAGGTTAGGGGTGACAGGGAATCCTAGAGACAGTAACATCACTCAGCTCCCAAGGGGGAAGGATTCCAGGAGAAGGCAGCAGAAGAATTGCCTCTCCTGGTATAGCCTTAGCTCTCTGGCCTCTAATTCCTGCTCCCTCTTCATTCCTGGGCCAAGGACCCATGATTAACACAATGCTAATCCCTGGGGGGCCCTAAGCAGTGGTCCCTGGAGCTAGCATTCCTCTCTCTTACCTTTTGGCTGGTTGGTGAGTCCCAGCAAGCCACACAGCCAGGACTGTCCCTGTTGCTCAATGAGCTGCTTCAGCCCACCTAGGGCCTCAAGGAAGGGCAGGGGCTACCCTGGGAGAGTGAGAAATAGGCTACTATGTGTGCGGCCTCCTATCCCCAGACCTACGTTGACGCTTGTACTGGATAACTCTAGACAAGTCTGCACAGGAAACTCAGGTTACAAGGGGCTGAATGATAGGTAATACCCACCTTAAAGGGCTACTGGGAGGATGAAAGCTGGAAGTACACACAAACAACAAAAGGGTCACATGTTGATGCTAGTAACCACTGGGATGGCTCTACCCACAGCGGAGCTCAGTGAGCAAAGGTGCTTCATAAGTCCCAGCCCCTGGTCCCAACCAGATCTTGGTGAGTAGTACAGACATCCACTTTCCAAAAGAGTGGGTGGACTCCTCTAGATGGGGTAAGTTGGGGCCTTGGACAATGAAAGGGTCTTCTGCATGTTTACTGAGGGTCTGACAGTGTCAGTGACCTTTTCCCAACCAAAGCTTTCCAGGTGAGATTTGCCAGGTGAGCCAGCCTCCCTTTGTACATTGTTCCAGAATTTGGAAAGGCTATTTGGGCAAGCACTATCTAATAGAAATAAAATATGGACAGGTACAGAGGCTCATGCTTATAATCCCAGCACACTGGGAGGCCTTGGTGGGAGGATTACTTGAGATCAGGAGTTTAAGACCAGCCTGAGCAAAAGCAGACCCCATCTCTAAAAGTAGCTAGGTGTTGTGGTGGGTGCCTATAGTCCCAGCTACTTAGGAGGCTGAGGCAGGAGGATTGCTTGAACCTGAGAGTTTGAAGTTGCTGTGAGCTATGACGCCTCCTCGGCACTCTACCAAGGGTGACAGAGTAAGACTCAGTCTCAAAAAAAAAAAGGTCTTTATAAAGGGGAAGAAAATAT
>NW_003852740.1:160879-162941 GCF_000181295.1 Otolemur garnettii
CACCTGTAGCTCTTGGCATGGGCTGGATTTGAACCCACCACCTTAGGTATAGGTGGCTGGCGCCTTAGCCACTTGAGCCACAGGCACTAAGCTGATAGCCCAGCTCTTGACAGTGCCCCATATACCCATTCCCTGCTGCCCAGACTGGTTTTACCCAACTCTAGCTTCAAAATGGAGGAACTGCAAGATGATCACTTGCTTCTCATGAGTCTTGACTTTCTGGGGTTTCTTATCCCACTCCAGAAATGCTGGCATGGCAGAACATAACCAGGGAAAAAAAAGTCCTGACTGAAGTACTGAAGCAAACCATAAGAAAAATCTCCTGCAGTAGATTGTTAATGGCTGTCCTAAAACTTAATTAATTTTGATACTGTTGATTTATAATTTGTGACCCATTAGATATGGTATGAAATACCTATAATATTTATTAAAGAAACAAAAAAAGTAATATATGATACCCTGAAATTTATGTTGAATCTATTTTGAATGTTAATTTTTCCATTACCTTAATTAGTACCTGTTTTTATTCGTTATATGTAAGGAACTTGTAAGTATTAAGTGCTTGACAGGTACTAAAATAAGAATTCAACAGTTAGGATTTTTACTAAAAAATACACATAATTGTTCACGTAATTTATGTAATTATTGCCTTCCTTTCTAAGTTTTTCTATACTTCTTTTCCAAAGTAAAATAAATTTGGTGACATAACTTTAAAACTCAGGTTTAATCAGGAGATTGGTAGTTAGGACAGCCTAGAGGTCATTCTTCTTTTGGCCTATAGTACTTTTTCTTTTTCTTTCTTTTCTTTTCTTTTCTTTTTTTTTGATAGCAATTTTTATAATCTCACTTTCTTTTTTTTTTTTTTGAGACAGAGTCTCAGGCTGTCACCCTGGGTAGAGGGCAGTGGCATCATAGCTCACAGCAACCTCCAACTCTTGGGCTTAAGCGATTCTTGCCTCAGCCTCCCAAGTAGCTGGGACTACAGGCGCTCACCACAACGCCCAGCTATTATTTTGGGTGTAGTTGTTTGACGGGCCCAGGCTGGATTTGAACCTGCCAGCTCTGGTGGATATGGCTGGCGCCCTAGCCGCTTGAGCTCCAGACACCGAGCCCTATTGGAGCTTTTTCTTTGAGGCTTCTCCCTCAAGCACAGACCCCTCTGCCTTTAGGTCAGGCTCCAACATGAGGTAATGTACAGAGGAGAGGCCTGAAGGGCCCTGTCTGGGTTTCAAGCACCACAGCTGCACCCTAGCTAAAGTCTCTCCTACTCCAGGTCTATAATGAGAAGAAAGGGTACCTTTGTTGCTATGCCATTTATGTATGCATGTTGTTGTTTGTGCCTTTGTCTTACCTTCCATTGGCATATGTCTTGGAAGGTAGTGGCCTGGGAGAGCCTGAACTCCAGAAACATGGTCTTAGTAGGTAGCATGGTCTCCAGATACCCCCAGGGGAGGCAGAACATTGACTGGAGGAAATGAGCATGACTTTATCTGGCACTTGGGATCTGCCACCGAGTCTCCAGGGAAAGTTTTATTTTCATGAGGACAAACATTCTTTTGAAATCATGTCCAGCTAGAGTCAGCAGCCAAAATGTCTGGGGTGAAAGTTTCCTCTGGAGGAACCAAAGGACTCTCTAAAATCTGTTCTTGAGTCTGCAGAAGGGCTCCTGCCCCTGTTTGCAGATTTTGTTTAAAAATTATCTTCGAATAAGATGTCTGAGATTTAAAATACTCTAAACCAAAATTTAAAAAAGAGAGAGAAAAAGAGAAGAGGAGTGGTGTCAGAACAAGAATGGCAAAATAGTGATTTGTGGTACTATCCTCCCTAGTTTTTTATATTTGAAAATGTCCCTGGCTTGGCACCAGTGGCCCAGTGGTTAGGGCGCCGGCCACATACACCAGGGCTAGCGGGTTTGAACCCAGCCTGGGCCTGCTAAACAACAATGACAACAATAACAAAAAATAGTTAGGCATTGTGGCAGATTCCTGTAGTCCCAGCTACTTGGGAGGCTGAGGCAAGAGAATTGCTTAAGCCCAAGAGTTTGCAGTTGCTGTGAGCTGTG
>NW_003852740.1:163766-166733 GCF_000181295.1 Otolemur garnettii
GTGGGGTTTTCACATGCAATCCGAAATACTTCCATCAAACTGGTCAACAGAGCCTTCATGTCATTTTCTCAGTTATTGTTTTAAAATGTTCACATTCTACTCTTAGAAAGATTCACTTGTACCCCTGTAAGATAAACCTCAGAAGTGATCCCTCCAATCCCCCTATGGGAGTATTTTGTAACCAAAGTTCTGAGTATGATGAGTTTGGATCTGCCAATAAGAAAATGCTGACCAGATTTTTGTAAATATGACCCTTTTGTAATTATGTACAGCCTCATCCTGTATAGTTTAATGATGAATGTGCAGGGGACCTTCCTTGGGCTCTTTGGCCTATAGCCAAGCTTGTGTGACTTTCTTACTGACTTATGTCTTCCCATGTAGATTGACCTGGCCAGAGATCCCCACACATCCTGTTGTTGGGGGCAGCCAGGAATGTTTCCATCCTCCTGCAATGGGGGAACCTTCCTTATTCCCCACATCCCTTCTCCAATAAAGCACCTGTGCTCTCAGCAATGGCTGAGATGTTTGTACTAAAAAAAAAAAAAGAAAGAAAAAAAATGCTGACCATTTTGTTTGCTTCCTTTCTCTGGTCTGTTAGGTAATACAGGCCTCTATTGAATTAATAACCATATCTGATATCCAGTGTCCTACTCACTGGGTTGGCTGGGGACAGACCGTGGGCCTTGAGGGAAGTGGTTGTTAATGAGGCCAGCCAGAGAAGTGCAGTGACATTTGTACTCGCAACTGGAGGGCATTCAAGATTACATGCACGTACTACAGATGCTGACCCTGCTTCCAGTCACCTGCCTAGAGTAAGCTATCAGGGGTTACCATTTGAGATACACAGGAACGAGCAGATGTGGTCTCCATAAAGGCATTTCTCTACTATTCCAGATATTCAGATCCTTAGGGTTGGAGCCATGAAGAAAGCCTGCAGACTGTTCACCGTTTGGATACTCAGAATTGGAAAAGATGCCCCTTCTTTATCCCTGTCCTTTCTTAAAAATGTGAAAACTGATTCGGTGCCTGTAGCACAGTGGTTACATTGCCAGCCACATACACTGAAGTTGCAGGTTGGAACCTGGCCTGGGCCAGCTAACCAACAATGACAACTACAACAAAAAATAGCCGGGTATTGTGGCAGATGCCTATAGTCCCAGCTACTTGGGAGGCTGAGGCAAGAGAATTGTTTGAGCCCAAGAGTTTGAGGTTGCTGTGAGCTATGATGCCACAGCACTCTACCCACGGTGACAGCTTGAGACTCTGTCTCAAAAAAAAAAAAAAAAAAATTGTGAAAGCCAATTCTTGGATATTGCTGCTGACTTTTGATTGTGTGTGCGTGTGTGGGAGTTATCTAAAGTTCTGAGTTGCTTTGATTAATTCACCAAATAGGTCTTGAGTTGCTTTCTTAAGTTTGGGCTGTGTAGTGGTATGGGGTCATTGTTTATCAGGTGCTGTCTAAGACCAAAAAAAAAAGATATTTTGGGGTTTCTCAAATACCTTGCCTTGCCCAGGCCCCAGCCCCTTCAGTAACATTAGGGTCTGAGCCTTCTGTCCAGAAAGCTGTTGCTGCACCTGTCTGTGCTTCATTAGATTGTCCTTTCAGCTGAAACCTGGCTGGGTTCACAATGACGACTCAGGAAGCTTGGGAGTTAGAAGGTGATGTTGGTGTGGTCTAAGCCCAGGGGGACCTACTCACCTTTCTTGGTTATTTCTAATGCATCCCAGGTGGGGAATCTACAGTCTAGGGCCAAAAAGCAGGTGGGCATTCTCTCCTTCCCTCCCAAGCAGTGCTGATGTCTCCCTTGCTGAACACAAGCTCCCTCTGAATACATTCCTGCCTGTTATCTAGGATAGCAGTCAGCATCGTTTTGGGGAACAGGGACTGGTTTTCTGGAAGACAGTTTTTCCACAGATAGGAGGCAAGGGACATCAGGGTCTTATAAGGAGCAGGCAATCTAGATCTTCCAATGCCAATTTACAGTAGGGTTCATACTCCTGTGAGAATGTAATATTGCCCTGATCTGACCGGAGATAGAGCTCAGGTGGTGATTCCAGTGATGGGAAGCTGCTGTAAATGCAGATGAAGCTTCCCTCACTCTCGCCACTCACTTCCTGCTATGCTCCTGGTTCTTAACAGGCCACAGCCTGAAACTGGTCTGCACAGGGTATTGGGAACCCCAGCTGTAGACGCCTGCGGTCTGTTCCCCCACCCCAGCCCTTCCAGGTAGTACACCCTCTATTCCTGGGATTCCTATGGCTTTGCTTCTTTTTAGAGGGGGGAATTGGGAAATCGACCACTTGAGGAAATTACAAGAAACAGCGAGTTCACCTTCCTGTCCCCATTTTCTTTAAGACTGAGCTGCTGCAGGTGTTGCTGGGGGCTAACAGACCTTCTCCCTACAGGCTCATGGGGCAGAGTGAATTCGATCACTGCCCACCTATGGAACGGCTGTAACATCTGCCCATGAAGGAAGGAATTCTACAAGTTACAGAGCACTTTTCGAGGCCTCTCCCTTTTCTGTTACCTCTCCTTTTGCAAGCCCTAAGAAAACTAATACTTAGCCACAGCATGAGGCAGCGAGCCCCATGGTGTGAGTGGTACACTTCCATGTGAGCCGTGCTCACCATGTTCGCAGGGACGGGATCAGCTGCGCCTGGAAGGCCTTACACGTGCAGTGAGTGCGGCAAGAGTTTCCGCTATAGCTCGGTGCTGCTGCGGCACGAGCGCACCCACCGCAGCAGCGGCTTCCCCTGCCTGGAGTGCGGGGCGAGCTGCGCACGGGCCACCGACCTCTGGGCGCACAGGTGCACACACCCTGGCCAAACCCTCTACGTTTGCAGCGAGTGTGGCCAGAGCTTCCGCCACAGCGGCCGCCTGGACCTCCACTTGACCACTCACTGGCGAGGTCGTACCTGCCTCTGCCGCCTTTGCGGCCGCCGTTTCACCCACCTCCCAGCGCTGCT
>NW_003852740.1:166933-170679 GCF_000181295.1 Otolemur garnettii
GTACTGGGCGGTGGAGTCACACTCGCGTCCACCTGGCCCAGAGCCCGGTGTCCCAGGGCCCCTGTGACCCCAACACGCACCAGTGTGGCGTGTGCGGCAAGAGCTTCAGCAAGAACTCCACGCTAACACGACACCTGCAGACGCACTCTGGGGAGAAACCTTTTAGGTGTCCTGAATGCGGCAAGGGCTTCTTGGAGAGTGCCACACTGGTGCGCCATCAGCGAACACACACGGGTGAGAAGCCCTATGCTTGTGGGGACTGCGGGCGCTGCTTCAGTGAGAGCTCCACGCTGCTGCGCCATCGGCGTAGCCACCAGGGCACAAGGCCACACGCATGCGCCACCTGTGGCAAGTGCTTCGGGCAGCGATCTGACCTGGTAGTGCACCAGCGGATCCACACGGGCGAGAGGCCTTTCCCGTGCCCGGACTGCGGCCGCTGCTTTAGCGACCGCTCAGACCTCACTAAGCATCGGCGCACACACACGGGTGAGAGGCCTTACCGCTGCGAGCTGTGTGGCAAACAATTCACTTGTGTGTCCAACCTCAACGTGCACCGGCGAAACCACACTGGCCACAAGCCGCACAAATGCCCTGAGTGTGGCAAAGCCTTCAGCGTAGCCTCCAAGCTTGCACTGCATCGCAAGACGCACCTGGGTGAGCGCCCAGCAGAGTGCGCTGAGTGCGGCAAATGCTTTAGCCACAGCCGCTCGTTGTCGCAACACCAGCGGACCCACGCACGCACCCGCACTGCCGCAGCCACCACCCTGGCTGTCGTGGGGCCAGCAGGACAGGGCTCTTCATGTCCCAGTTGAGAGAGACTTGCTAAGAGGCTCTTCTGGAGGTGGTCAGGTGAACACCAACATCACATCACACCAACCGCGCAGTGCCTGGTGGCTGCCTTCTCACCTTCCGGTGCAGCCCTTCACCTGCCCTGCCTCTCTACCAGCCTTGTCAAGTCTTTCCCCCACCTTAGTCCTCATACTGTAGTGTAGGTACAGGGAACTGGGGATACCTCTCAGACCCTGCGTGTGAGAGAGCCTAGATGTTGGCATATCCCATTGCTGTGACTCTGCTCTGCCATTTTCTTCCCTGTTTCTCTGCCTATGTTCTGTCTTCTCTGGTCTCATCTCCTTATTGTAACCTGTATCTCCTCTGCTACTCCTTCCCTGGTCCCTTTGCTGTCGTGTCACATGTCACTGGCCCTGTAGTCTTGCCTCTTGATTCCACCTGTTAATCTCTCTAATGTTTTTCCCCTCTGCTTCCAAGAAGGAAGGTGTAGAGGTGGGAAATTTGCAGTCAGAGAAGGATGTGTCCATGCTGGGAGCTGCCTGCTCTCTAGCAGAGGTGGCCTAGCTGGTGAAGGAGAGGGCCAGGGCCCTCTGCATGGCCACTTACCTGTCCCCAGGGCAGATCAAGGTATCTCTCAGGACAGTGTTCTCCAACCAGGTTGGGGACATTTGCCCTGATACCTAGGCCAGACCATATGTCCATGGAGATAGGTGCTATCAAGTAGGGCATCAGAATGTTTCTAAGTCTGGCTTGGAACTCTGGGGAACACCCACATGAGGAATGTGAAGAATGGCAAGTCCCCCTGGAACTGGCCAACAGCTTTTTGCTTATGGCTCCTGAAATAAAGAGTGGTTTGGGTTCTGGATGCTAAGAACACCTTTCATCAAGCTCAAGGCTGCCGCATTCACAGATTTGGGGACTGGCTCAAGATCCAGGTTCTTTCACAGTCTCAAGTTCCTTGTCCCTTCCCAAGGCAGCTCAATGATTTTGCCCATGGGACCCTAGATTCTGCACTAGAAGGCTAGACTTCAGGATTCCACATTAGGTTTTCCCAGTGGCAAATACAAGATAGCCTAGGATCATATAACCCTATTTCTGCTCCAGGGGGTGACTTCCACTCCCAGGGGTGACCCAGCACTCTAGATGTAGACTGTCATAGCCTGCTCCACTTGAATGTGAGGGTGGGTGTCCTACTCCACAGGAAGGGCTGCCAGAGGGAGTCTGGAAAGAAATTTGGGCCCCTAAGGTCAAAGCAGGTGAGGGCCTGCAGAGGGAGGAACAGAGCCTACACCTAATCTGCATTCTGGCACATTCTAACGGAGCCTCATTTCAAAGAGATCCAAGATTGCTGCACCTCAGGTGCCAAAGCAGTTGCTCTGCCCACACATGCCCACTTGAAATTCTGTTTATTCTGGGCTTTAGGAAAACTAGAGTTAGTCCAGATGTCCTAGATCCCAGTTTTGCCCCCAGTCTGCACTTCCCATCACCCTAGTTCTAGGGGACCAGGCATCCAGAGTTTGTCCTCTGAGCTCTCTCCTTGCTGCTTTTCTGTCTGTCCCTGGGTCTGGCTCCCTGAAGAGCTTATTGCTGGGGGAATACAGGTAGAGCCTGAGGAGATGGAGAGGGACTGGATTCCTCACTGGGCCCCGGGGGTTCAGGGGCAGAAACATTGGGACAAGGCCCCAAAGGACCACTGGGTGACTCTTGTGGGGCTGGGAGCAGAGCCGGGTGACTTTTGCTACAGTGGGCTGCAACACTGTCTGGCTTCTCAAAGCGCTTGCCACAGAACTCACAGGGGAAACGCAAGGCAGCCACCGTCTCTGCATGCTTGCGCCGGTGCCAGTTCAGAGAGGCCTTCTGGCGGCAGGTGAACCCGCATATCTCACACCTGGAGCCAGGGACACAGGAAGAAGGGGTCTCAGCCCATCTTGACTTCCCCAGGGTTCCTCCTGTTCCCTGCTGCCCAGATGTCCTCCTTGCCCCACCCCCACCCCAGGCCCTGGCCCTCAGATACCCTCCCCAGCACTCACTGGAGGGGCTTCTCTCCAGTGTGGATGCGCCTGTGGATGACAAGGTTGCTGCTAGTACGGAAAGACCGAGCGCAGAACTCACAGATGTAGTCCCGGGTGTCTGCAGGCATGGAAAGGACACTCTAATACCTGCCCCTGCTTGGGACCCATCCTCAGCACCCCCACCCACCGTCCCCACAGGAGGGCAACAGTACTAGATGACAGGAGGCCTGGGCTCTAGTTAGCTGTGCAAAAGATGGGATCTGTCTGGCCTTCTGTTACCTTAGGGGCCAGGACAACTGAATGAGATGGGAACAAAGAGAACGCTGACACCCCACCCCAAACCTCCCAACATCTGAGTCTTTACCCTGGCTCTCTGCCATAGGAGGCACAAAGAACAGAGAGCTGGGTGCTCACGTGTAGACTGAAGGCTTCGGGCAGCAGTCATGCAGGGGCCTGGAGTCAGGGACAGGAATTAGAAATGAAGTCCAAGGCCCAGGGATAGTCCCTGGCACCTGGAAGCCTCCATCCATTCTGGCCTGCCTATCCCACCTGTCCTAGCCCCCATAAGTGCCCTGTGGTGCTCTGTGGGCACCCAGTTTCTTCTCTCCTCCCTGGAGCTATCCTCCCTACTAGTTTCAACACAACTGCCTATTGCTGGGGTCACTGTGACACCAGAAGCTCCTGCAGACTCCTATACTGCCAAACCGCAGGGCCCACAGGAGAGGTGTCTCTGCTTCTCACAGTGCCTCTGTACCTTTACCACCTCTCTGAACACACCACCAGACTGTTACATACCTGTAGCCTCCCTTGATCCCTGTTACTCACCCTCATCCACACAGCTGTGGTTCCAGACCCTCTACTCCTGTCAGCCACTGAAGGTAAACACAACCCTCAATCTGTTGCAGGCCTGCACGTAGGTGCTGAGAGGCACAGGCCTGCCCTCAG
>NW_003852740.1:170943-171581 GCF_000181295.1 Otolemur garnettii
CTGCCCTCACTCTGCCCCTCAAAAACTACCCCTTTTCATTTGAGGTCCCCATCAGCAAACTCCTCTCTCTGTGGTATCATTCATAGAACCTACAGCTTTCTAGCTAAGACCCCATTTCTCCATTCTTCACAGCACAACTCCAGAGCTGTCCAGACTTCCTGTCTCTACTTCTCAGCTCCACTCTGCCTGAACCTACTCCATTTCTGGCTATCACCCCCAAAGCTCAACTGCCCCTCTTGCCTGTCTCATCTTATCATCTGGTTGAGGATGGCTTCCCACTAAACTCTGCCCTCACCCCTTTCTCCTGGGGGGCTTCCATTCTCTCACCTCCCTGTCACACCCTCACCCTATTATATCCTGGCCTGTTCTCCCACACTTTGATTGGCCTGTGGCACTGGCAGTCACCTCCTTTCCCAGCACTTTCTGCACTTGGCTCCCTAGATAGCACTGCCACCTGGCCTGCACTGCAATGGCCTGAGTGCAGACCCTCCCCACCCACACTCACCCCTGTGTATGGTGCTCCAGCCCCATGGTGCCAACAAACACCAGGATGCTCCCAACGCAAATTTATATTTCCTCCCAACAACTCTCCTATCCTGGTCTCCTAGACTCAGCTTTCCTGGAATATTTAA
This sequence comes from Otolemur garnettii, assembly GCF_000181295.1. Classification (NCBI taxonomy): domain Eukaryota; kingdom Metazoa; phylum Chordata; class Mammalia; order Primates; family Galagidae; genus Otolemur; species Otolemur garnettii. The sequence goes on from NW_003852740.1 coordinate 171,576, forward strand.
TTAACA
>NW_003852740.1:171656-172207 GCF_000181295.1 Otolemur garnettii
CAGTTCTCCAAGTCATCCCTGACCTCGCTGCCCGGGTCACCAGGAATGGCTGGATTCCATCCTCCTGGCTCCATTTGTACACATGTCAGCCTCCAGCTACTTCTTACTGACCCGATAGCTACCAGCACATCCAGGCTGCCATCACTGCCTGCATATACACCTGTTGTCACAGTGCGGCTTAGCACCTGGCTCCATCCATTGCAGTTCCCCTATTTACACAGCAGCCATAGTGACTTCTTAGGTCAGCCTCATTCTTCTTCTATTCAAGACCCTGTGATGGTGCCAATCTTACTCAAAACAGGGGCCAAGCCATTTATGTGACTTTTCTTCCTAACCTCCTGGTTTCCTCCCTATTCCTGGACTGTACTATGAAAATACCATCTCAGGGCTTTCACATGTGTGCAGATTATGGGGACAGGTCTCCATTCCTCCCTTTACTCAGGTCCTTGTTCAGAGCATCTCTCTACAACAGCAACTCCTCCTCATGCCCTATTCTTTCCCCTGCTTCCCTGTCTCCTCACAGCCCTATGCCACTGGAGTGGACAGGTCAG